>NC_137037.1:17644172-17709172 GCF_032717465.1 Coenobita brevimanus | reverse complement strand
CCTTCATTCCTTTTCCATCGTTTCTCTCCTTTCTCCATTTCCCCAGTATCAGTTTTGCTCATATTCCCCCCACCTCCCCTCTTCTCTTCATACGCTTCCTTTTCTTCCTTTCTTCTCGATCTCTTCCTCCGTATCTCCTGTCATTCTTCCGTGCTGAACCTCTTCTTTCTGTCCTGTCTCTCCATTCTGTCCCCTTTCATCTCTAACTCGGCGTCGACTGCTTCTCTCTCACGCTATATTTTCGTCCTTTCCCCTCTTTCCCTTTCTCCCTTTCTCTGTCTTCCCCTTCCATCCGTCCTGTTTTCCTTAATTCTTTACCCACCATCCCTTTGTTGTTACTCTCTCATTTCCTACCTCCCTCCTCCTCCTCTCCCTTTTTCCTTCCATCCTTTTTTTTCTCCCCCTCTCTTCCATTCTTCCCCCCTTCTCCCCCATCTTGATTCTTCCTTTCATTTTTCTGCTGTACCTTCCCTTTTCTTTATTTCACTTCATTCGCCATTCCTACCCTTTTCTTTGTTTTTCCCCTCTTCTCTTCTGTTTCCATCTCCCTCTTTACATATTTCATTTATTGTTATACCCAGTCTATGGAGTGGGCGAGGCACAGCATTTCCCCAGGATCGTAGAAGAGGAGGAGGAGAAGATGGAAGTGGTTCTTAAAGAAAGCCTTTACTGCCAACAGGAAGAGTCCGGAAGCTACTGGGAAAATGAAGGTTTGCGTAGTGGTAGACTTCCACTAGGAACACGTTTTAGACAGGATGGGATTTCTGAAGTTCCATGGTACCGATTGGTGCCGCAATGCACCATCATAACATTTTCTCTCGAAAAATAAACTATAGCGCAACTGTAAACCTTCACTCTGGCCAGGTTTTAGGCCAACTGGGACTCTCATCCACCCCTTCCATGGAAGGTGGCCGGAGGATGGGGAGGCCAATTCTGTACTTCGGATTACGAAATTTGCAAATTCTCGAATGCTATTCAACAATGAGTACATTAGAGAGAAAACTGCCTGATAACTGTTGATTTCAACTTAGAAAATTGATCTAACATTTCACCCCATATAATTAGGAGCTCATGTACGAAAAAGCTGTGAGTGTGGAATACCGACTGTACTTTGTCCACAATAAAGATTGCCTGTAATAGAATGGGACTTTTTTTTTCTCTCTCTCTCTCTCTCTTTCGGAAAAACATCAGTCTATCATTTCTCATCGAAGTTCTAGTCATCGCCCGCCTTTAGAAGGCGGAGCGATAATGTTTGTGCCTGCTTGTTCTTACCTAATTGTTCTTACCTAATTGTATCTTTACAGGAATGAGTCAAGCTCGTACTGTCCCGTGTCTTAAACCATATTTATCGTACATATCCTTAAATTTGTGAATTGTTTTGGCACACATTTCATTCGGTATTGCATTCCACTGATCAATTGCTCTGTTTGGGAAACTGAATTTCCTTGCGTCTTTATCACCTCTCTTCTTGTGCAGTTGTTTGCAGTGTCCTCTTGCTGATGCTTCCCCATAGGTTAAGTAATCATTTATGGCTATTTTCTCCTTCCCTGATATGCATTTATTTAGCATTATCATGTCACCTCTTTTCCTTCTCTCCTGTAGTGTTGGTAGATTCAGTTTATTTAGTCTTTCTTCGTAACTTAGATCCCTTAAGCTTGGTGCCCATCTTGTAGCGGCCCTTTGAACTTTTTCAATCTTGTCTATGTGTTTTTTGAGATGAGGACTCTAGACTACTGATGCATACTCCTGGGTTGGTCTGATGAATGATGTTAGTATCCTTCTTAGCATGTCTTCATTTATGTATGTGAATGCTATTCTCATATTTGCGAGCAGTGTATACATGTTCCGTACCTTCTCACTGATGTGGTCAGCCGGAGATAGTCTGTTATTGATAATCACACCTAGGTCCTTCTCTTTTTCTGATGTGTGTAGGGTTTTATTTCCTAACGTATAATCCCAATCAGGTCTTTTTCCACTTTTACCAAACTTGATTACATGACACTTGTCCACATTGAATTCCATTTGCCATGTATTACTCCATTCATGAAGTTTATTTAATTCTTCTTATAGCTCTTTACAAGAGTCTGTGTTAGTAATTCTCCTTTGTATTTTTGCATCATCTGCAAACATATTTAGATAGCTTTCATTTCCAGTGTTACTGTCTATATCATTTATGTACACTAAAAACATCATTGGTGCCAGCACTTAGCCCTGTGGTACTCCGCTGTACCTCATACCAATTAATATGGCCAGGCATGTATGGCAACACTGTTCCGGCAGAGATTCTGATTGGCTGGAGGTGTTTGTTCGATTTTGTTGTTGCTAAAACTGATACTCTTTTTATTATCAGATGTGATACTGAGTTTGTCGACAATACAATCGTCAAAAGCAATAAGAAATCCGTTATATACTTATCAACAATGAAATTTTCGTAGGAAGATAGAGATATTGCGTCAACAAAGTATTATAACAGTCCAAGTCAAGGTCAACATTCGAACAATTCCTTTAAATCTCCGACACTCCGTAATATAACAGGAAATTAAGGAAACTTGCTTAATCTAAGCTTTGGTGTAACACACATTTAAATTTTAAGATCTGTCTGCACCCTTAAATCGTACCATAACTCTGAATAATTAAAAATTCTAATGAAAAGACTAGTTCTGCGGGGAAGGAGGTTTGAAAAAATCGCTAAAAATCAAAGTAGGCTAAATGAAAGCTATTTCATCATATATCCTCTATTATCACAGTACGGACTGATCTCAAAAATTTAAATGTTATACCAACGCTTAGGTTAAGCAAGTTTCCTTAATTTTCTGTTATATTACGGAGTGTCAGAGATTTAAAGGAATTGTTCAAACGCGACCTTGACTTGGACTGTTATAATACTTTGTTGACGCAATATCTCTATCTTCCTACGGAAATTTCATTGCTGATAAGTATATAACGGATTTCTTATTGCTTTTGACCATTGTATTGTCGACAAACTCAGTATCACATCTGATAATAAAAAGAGTATCAGTTTTAGCAACAACAAAATCGAACAAACACCTCCAGCCAATCAGAATCTCTGTCAGAACAGTGTTGCCATACATGCCTGGCCAGATTAATTGGTATGAGGTATAGTCACTTCTTTCCATGATGAGTAATTTCCCCTTAGTACTGTTCTCATTTCTCTTTTTATGAGAAAATCTTGCATCCAACAAAACAGTTTGCCTCGAATTCTTCCTTGATGGTACAGTTTCCATAAAAGTCTTTGGTGTGGTACTGTGTCAAATGCTTTCTTGAAATATAAATAGATACTGTCCACCCATCCTTCTCTTTCCTGTATTGTGTCTGTTACTCTGTCATGGTAGCTCAACAGATTAGTAACACATGATTTTCCTTTTCTGTAACCAAACTGTCTTTCTGTTATCATATTGTGTTCTTCTAGATGATTTACCCAACCTTTTCTTATAAGCTTTTCTAATACCTTGCTTACAACACTGGTCAGTGATACTGGTCGGTAGCTGAGTGGATTTTGTCTATTCCCTTTCTTGAATAAGGGGACAATGTTTGCTTTCTTCCAAATATCAGGTAGTTTACCTTGACTCAAGGATTTCTTGAAAATTAAAATTAATGGTTTACTCAACTCCTTTGCACATTCTCGTGGCACCCAACATGAAATTTCATCAGGGCCATTTGCTTTTCCTCTGTCTAATTTACTTAACTCCTCCTGTATTACTTTTTCTGATATTTATATATCTGGTAGTATGTGTGGGCATGCATGTTCCACATAGTCCCTCTCAAAATCTTTTTCTTCTGTAAAAACTGATTGGAAATTCTTATTTAGTGCTTCACAAATATCCTTCTCTTGTGTATAGGTGATTCCCTCGTCAGTAATGGATTGTATTTTATCTTTTACTTTGGTTTTGCTTCTGATGTATTTGTAAAATAGCTTCGGTTGATCACTACTTTTATTTATGATATCCAAACTGTGTGTGTGTGTGTGTGTGTGTGTGTGTGTGTGTGTGTGTGTGTGTGTGTGTGTGTGTGTGTGTGTGTGTGTGTGTGTGTGTGTGTGTGTGTGTTTTCCCATTATATCTCATGAACGGCCTGAGCTGTCAACATGAATCCTTCAGCGTATCAAGATATAGCCACAATCTTGGACGAGTTAGAAAATGGACACTCGGGGTCAAGGTCAAGGTCGACAAAATGGCTGCCAAAGCCAACTAGTTTTTATCGCCTGCCATTAGTACCATTTTATCTCATGAACGGCATGAGTTATCAACATGAAACCTTCAGGGTTTCAAAATATAGACAATACCTTGGACGAGTTCGAAAATGGGCACTCGCGGTTAAAGTCAAGGTCACCAAAGTGGCTGCCAAAGGTCAACTAGTTTTCATCGCCCGTTTTAGCACCATTATTTCTCATGAACGGCTTGAGCTATCAACATGAAACCTTCAGGGTATCGGGATACGGCCTAATTCTTGGACTTGGCCAACAGCATATTCGGGCGGGCGATTAGCATTCGGCTTCCTAGTGCTTTTCTTTCATTCTGCCATGTAGTTTCCTGACCACATGTTTTTCAGATGTTTGACATATTCGGGCTGGTATGTATCACAATCAAGTGAATAATATCGTTTGGTGTCGGCGAAAATAAAATACTGTCTGTAAAGGTGACGAGAACGCGGGAGGATTATTGGAGACAGTACTCTTTTAACAGTTAGACTTGTGTGATTCACACTCAGCTGTATATAATCAGCTGGTGATGGTTGGAATCAAATAGCAAAAAAAATAGCACTATGACTATTTTACATAAAAATTTTTCTTCACGCTTCGTGTTTTAATCCCATACAGTTTTCCAGTGATATATTTCTGTTCTGCTAAACATGACGATCCCATTTTCAGACTTTTTACCTCCCTGACGGTATGGAAGGGGAGCTGCGCTTTCATAAATCATGCCCAGATTTCAGTAAAAAAAGGTTAATATTATTTGTTGCCTCGTTCTAGCTGCAACGTTTTGCAAACACATTACTCCACTCAGTTTTTAGGAGTTTTCCATCCAACTGTCCAGCTAAGACGATCCAGACAAAATATTCCAGAGATTACTTCTGACCATATTCCAGCAGTCCAGCTACAATATTCCTGAGAGAACTCCAATATCCACCTACAATATTTCCAGGGGGCGTTCCAACCAACATTCTTGAGAGCATTCGAGTAATTTTTTTTTCTCCATCACAGTATTTCAATCAGTGCTCCAACCACAGTGTTCCAGCCATGGTTTTCCAGCATTCCGGTAGTCACCTTCTTGTGACTGATGTTCTTATCTTCCAGAGCTATAATAACAGTGTTTCAGGAATTATGATCTTGATGATAGGTGTTCATTTATCTGTGCTGGATATTCTTCAGCTGAACGAAATCTTGTGGTGTTACCTGGAGCATAATGCAAAGTTCTTAATTCTGGGCTAAAGACTGTTGCGGAGCTTCAGCTCTTACTAGAGTAGGTTCGGGTGAGAAATATACATGTACCTGCTCATAGCTGGCTAAATATAATAGTGCAATCAGGTTTGATTGAATTGAGCAGTTAAGTACTTTTTTGCCTCTTTAAGGGATCCCTGTGTTTTCGGAAACATACATTGTGTGAAACCATATACTACGATTATTCTCTCTCTCTCTCTTCTCTCTCTCTCTCTCTCTCTCTCTCTCTCTCTCTCTCCTAATTACTGTACTAATTACCAGCGTGGTCTGAATACTCCTGTGGCTGCTGTATTTACATCTTTTATTCTGTACTACTTCATAGGTCATTGTCCCTCCTAACATCTTCTTCCGTACTTCCCTCTTCTTATTCTGTGCCTTCTCCCACCGTCCTTTGTAAATATAATTTTTTCCTTCCCCTTCAGTTCCTCTTCTTATTTTTCTTTTCCTTTTCCCACATCTTTTACTTGCTTTGTCCTTCGTTTTTTGTTTTTGTTTTGTCTATACTTCTTCTTCCCCCTCTTCCCTCCTTGCTCCAACTTCTTATGTAGATCCTCCACTTTTTTTTTTCTTTTTTAGATGAGGGACCATCTCAAGGAGGGATCCAGTCACGCTCAAATATTTTCACAGGCACTGTTTTTCGTTGAGCAATGGTCTATACTTCGCCGTAGCTCCCTGAGGATTTTTACACACACGATCCTTCACAATTGAAGTCCCATATGGTGCTTTACCCCTGGACCGCAAATCATCGACCCTGCCTATCCCCAGAACCGCAAAAAGGTCCGACTTTTCAACTTTCGCCAAGTTAAGTTTTGGTGTTACAGATTTTAAGTGCTCCATTTTACACACCACAAAATGTATATGTCATTCTCATATGTCTAATGGTTACCGCATTAATAACCATCGAAGAACATCAAAAATAAACAAAAAAAATTACCCCTCGCATATAGAAAGAATGAAAAAAAAAAAACACCGAAGTAAGTTTTTGGTCTTCTGGATTTAAAGAACTTGATTTTACACACCATAAAATGTATATTTCACTCTCATATGTCAAATGGTTACCACACTGTCGACCGTCAAAAATGAAGTCACTCCTCGCTATGAGCAAGAATGGGGCGTCATAAGGGGGAAGAGGGAAGTGGAGGGGTTGTGGAAAGGGGGGATCAGGAAGGGGAGAAAGGAAGGGAATATGCCTGCCACACAGCCAGTACAGTCTTTAAAAAAAAAAAAAAAAAAAAAAAAAAAACACTCGCCTATAGGAAGAAAGAAAAAAAAAATGAAACAAAGTAAATTTTTGGTCTTCTGTATTAGAAGAGCTTGATTTTACACACTAGAAAATGTACATTTCACTCTCATATGTCTTATGGTTACCGCACTGTCGACCGTCAAAAATAAAAAAAGTCACTCCTCGGTATGAGCAAGAATGGGGCGTCATAAGGGGGAAGAGGGAGGTGGAGGGAGTGGGGGGGGGATCAGGAAGGGGAGAAAGGGTGGGAATATGCCTACCACACAAAGCCAATACGGTCTACAGGGAGTATGAGGGGTAGTTTGGGTGAGAGGAGACACAGAGGGCAGGATCCTCACAAGTGGAGGGGGCCGGATCGTGCCTCCCACCACCTCATCTCTTAGTTTCCATTGGCTAGCCACCATTTATGTCATAGAAAAGGTGGGATTACAGCCCTCCAGTTTTTGGTAACCTCTCTACAATCGTCAGCCATAGGACTTCATATATCAAATTCGGAAACCAAACAATCGTTGGACATAGGACTTCAGGGGTTTAGTATAGCCAAATCGCACATCACCCATGAGCACTTATAGTATCTACTACTTGTGTATACTTCTCTTCTTCCCTTCCATCTTCTTCCCTGAATTTTCTTATCATGTCACCTTTGTTTCCTTTCCTGTTCGCCCCACCTGCTTTTTTTTTCCCTCTCTCTTTTATCCCACCCTTGCCTTCCTTTCTTTGATCCTTCCTATCTTTTTTCTTCCATTTGTTCCTTTCTTTTCCTCTTCCTTCCTTTCTCCTTCTTACCATTTCCTCTTCTTAATATCCAGTTTTCCAGCTTCCATCAGCGTTTTTTTTACCTTCCTCTTTTCGTTTTCTTACTTGCTCATTTCCCTATATTCCTTCCCTTTTTCCTGTTGACATCCTCTACTTCTCTCTTTTTCCTAGTCTAAAGTCTTCTACCCAACCGTAACTGCATCCTGTATTTCATCCTCTTTCCCTTTCCTTTTTTTTTTTCATTTTTTCTGATCTTTCTCTCTCTCTCTCTCTCTCTCTCTCTCTCTCTCTCTCTCTCTCTCTCTCTCTCTCTCTCTCTTATCCGTTTCCTTAGCTTTTCTTCTCCAAAGAAAAGTGAAATTTGTGCATCACTGTATCCTCTCTCTCTCTCTCTCTCTCTCTCTCTCTCTCTCTCTCTCTCTCTCTCTCTCTCTCTTCTAGTTACTCTACTACTTCGCATTGTACAAGGAGCACTGAATACTGTTCTGGCTACTTTTTCTTTATTAGTCCCCTACCTGTCAAACCAGTCGGGGACTACAGGTTTGCGTGGTTCCGTCAGTACTTCAGTATGTCCGCCTGTCTGTCTGCAATTTCGTGTCTGCTTTGGAACTTCCACGTGCATGGACGGACTTTCATATAGCTTCAAAGAGTTGTTCCCCATACCATTCAAACAGTTTTTCCCCATACCATTCAAACAATTGTTCCCCATACTATTCAAACAATTGTTCTTCATACCATTACGGTGTGTTCGGCGCAACATCCAGCTATCTACTCTCAAGGTCAAGGTTGCACTTGGGGCTCAAACAAGGCTTGGTGCTGTCGTACTTAACAGCCATACCTACATTTGTGCCTGCTCTGTGTATTGTCTGGGGAGATCACTGAATGGCTGCAAAGATGTATTGCTATCATACCCCTTATTGTATACACAGTACATATGTACGGCTATCATCCGGTAGGGTACTCTGTATTGCATGGCAATACTTGGCAGGGACTTGTTTCTTTTGCTGCCTACAACTCTATTAGTCTCTTTCTCTCTTCCCCTCTTCATTCCTACTGAGGGTCGTTTGTGTAACTGGATAGTGAAGCTGGCGGGTTATATCTGTGTCATCGCGTAAGGGCATCCCTCTAGAAGTAAAGAGGATTAATGAAATTTGTGTGTCATCCTTTTTGTGTCAGATGTCCTGCCTTCCCTGGTATAAAACTTAGCATCAGAATTATGAAGAAGGGATTGGAAGGTACAGAGAATGAAGCAACATAACAACCAGAGCCAGAGACAGCCAGATCAGGAGTAAATGGACGTGGTGTAGGGTACCATCCTAAACTGTTTCTGTCATCACACCAGCCATCCCCTGGGGACAGTTGGGAGGTAGTGGGGATTTTTACTGGTAAGGTGTCAGGAGAGGAGAGGACAATTACCTGGAAATGTAGGGTTAGGGGGAGATGAATTTTGGTGAAAGTGGACGAGAAAGAGAAAGGAAAATGGTAGGGGGGAGAGGAAAGAGTGAATACAAAACATGATAATAAATTGCCCTGGGAGGGATGTTAGGAATGAGGAATTTGAAGAACTCACTTCTCTTTTTCCGTGAGGACTTTGTCGACTCCGACTATGAAGCCCCATCTCCTCAGCTACTGTTGCACTCCGAGGAATTTGTGGTCCTCTGGAACTTTAATCAACTGAATAATGTCGACATGGATGATATCAAATAAATAATTGAGACTTGCTTGAAACTCATCTTCTTTCTTTAACTGTGGAGTAGATCATCGAGTTTCTCCTTCAAGGACAGATCGATACTGTTTCACTTTCTTTTCCAACTTAGAAATAGAATTCCACTCTTCTCCAGTTGGAGTTTACGCCTTCTCACAGATGCATATCATTTCACGAACAGCTTGAATTGCTGCACTTCCAGCCGTTCACATTGGTGTAACATGAAACACCACCACAGGACTTCTGCCCAAGGTGGGAGACGATTCATGAGTATTGGATCAGCTGGAAAGCCAATCAGCCACACATGATCCTGTTATCTGGTCACACATGCCATGACAGGACTACATAAGTCCACAATTGAAAACCTGGAAAGAGACCGGACACAATGGTTAGTTACAGTGTTAAGTTCCTTCATGACGTAACACTACTCAGTTTTTGACCATAACAATAGCTTTACAATCTAAGAGTCTTCCCTTATTTAGTTACGGTTCATTGGAGTCGGTGTTTTGATATACTCAGCGTGAAATGATGTAATCAGTAACGAGAATAGTGGATAACTGATAAACACCTTGTGGCTGATCATTTATATACGCTGTGGGTGCGTAACACTACTCAGTTTTTGACCATAACAAGAGCTTTACAATCTAAGAGTCTTCCCTTATTTAGTTACGGTTCATTGGAGTCGGTGTTTTGATATACTCAGCGTGAAATGATGTAATCAGTAACGAGAATATTAGATAACCGATAAACGCCTTGTGGCTGATCATTTATATACGCTGTGGGTGCATTTGTCTAGGCTAAGACAGAATATGACAGAAAGTTCTAGAATGTACTCCCATGGACTGGCTAATGTAACGCCATTAAGTTATGCTATGGTATCTAGCAAAGTTCATCAGATATCTATCTATTGCCAGATGCCTTAATTCTGTATGGCCACAAACAGTTGGCCTTCATGTCACCCTATTCCCCACGATTTCACTGCCCTCCCCCAAGCTCACACACGTCTCTTTCATATAACTCTCCACTCAATTCCTTCATCTTATCCTCAGGCTTCCGCTCCCTCTCCCCTTTCCACCCTCCTCACATACACTCCCCTTGTTAGTCTTTCACTTGCAATCCTCTCCGCAAGGCCTAGCCACCTCACTGTATTTCTTCTGACACTTTCTATCACACCAACATCCATTCCACAATGCTCCTTCACTTCCTCATTTTTAAGTCTGTCTCTCCACGTAACTTCACATGCTTGGCAGGTTCGCCAAATTCTTGCCACCCACTCGTGTCCCAACAACAGATGCAAACTTGACTGCTTAAGGCTATTTCAGTATCCAAGGAATGTGTACAATAAATAAAAAGTTATCAGGAGGGAAAAAGACAAAGATCATAAACTTAATAATTATTTACTTAAAACTAAAACTTAACACTAAAACATTGCACAGAAATTAGCAATTACTTATACATCACATAATCTAGAAAAGGATTCAAGCTGGTACAATCACTACCACATAACAAGCACAAGAAAATACAAAATAAAACCCAACACCATAAAACAAACTTTAACAGCTAACTCAAGCCAAATGTGCCTAAAATTAACAATCTTCCATAAACATACTAATATAGCAATAACAACACAGTAGTACTCAACTGACAAACGTCCAGCATAATGCAAGTTCACAAGTATACAGAGCGTAAGGGGGTCACTTCACAATATTTTCACTGAATGAGGGTAATCGGAGAGTGCAAGGAGAGTCTACTTCAGCTGCCTATGGTTCAGTTTTCCACGCAATTGTGTTTATGAGAGGCATGATCAACTTCAGCAAAGGAAGGAAGAGGATGTACGGGAAGGAACATAGCTCTAGTCAGGTCCACAACCACAGTAACACCAAGATATGTAAGTGACTGTTTGTGGTAGTTTAACCCCTTAGCTCCCAGGGTCCCTGCATGAGGGATTCTGCTAGAAGGGTGCTAGGCATAATGCCCTCTGCCTGTCGGCTCACGGTTGTGAAGCTCATAGGTTCCTACCCTGGGATTCCCTTCTTTATTAAACATTGAAAATGCCCAGTTCCCTCTCATACTGGGGTCACAGGGCACAAATGGGTTAAAGAAAGTGGTAGATTGTCAGGGTTTAACCCCTTAGATCCCAGAGTCCCTGCACAAGGGATTTTGCTGGAAGGGTGATAGGCATACTGCCCTCCGCCTGTTGGCTGATAGTCTCAAAGCTCATAGGTCCCTACCCTGGGATTCTCTTCTTTTTTAAATGTTGAAAATGCCCAGTTCAGTCTCATACTGGGGACACGAAGCACAAAGGGGTTAAAGAAACTGACAGATTTGTCAAGATTTAACCCCATAGCTCCCAGAGTCTCTGCGTCAAGGATTTGCTGGAAGGTTGCTAGGCGTACTGCCCTCCGCCTGTTGGCTCATAGTTGCAAAGCTCATAGGTCCTTATCCCAGGGTTCCCTTCTTTATTAACCCCTACACCGCGGGCATGTTTACCAATGTTTTGCCTGTGCCGCGGGGTTATTCGGGCTCCGACACACTCTCAAAAAATATTTGCCAAAAATCAGTTATTAGTCCTAGAATATTAAAATTAAATATGCTTATGGCACATACCTTCAGCTTTCTCCTGGAATGTTTGTTGAGCCTTCGTCTGTTACCGTAGGACTTGTGGAGACCTCTGAAGTTGGGTAACGAAGTCTCCACTTTACACTTCCCGACAACCCGTAATATGATTACCACAGCCAGATATTAACACTATAAACACTACTCTATGATTTGCAAGTAGTTTGGGATCCATACTCAAAAAAAAAAAAAAAAAATGTGAAAGCAATGAAAATTACGATCACGTCTGACCGTCGCACTTGCGCTAGTTCGCTCTTGGTACTCTGTCATTTATTATTCATAAAACCCCTCACACTTTATATTTCTAGTACTGTATAACACTTATATATATCTACAGTCTTTATCCATAAGTTTCCTTCAGTAGTATTAGTTTATTGTCACTGTAGGGATTCAAATTCTTTCAGTAAAATACGTAGCATTCACTTTCTCGTCCTGTATACTAGCATTGAGAGTGAGTGTCACTTTCAATTTCCCTCTCATAACTCATAGTATTCAGACATGCTAGAGTGAAACTTTCACTTTCATTACTCCTAGGGTATATACTCGTATTCTTATAATACTACTCATTTACATTTCTATTTACCTTCTCTATTTTATTTACGTTATTTACATTTCTATTTTATTTACACTGTGTTATGCACTGTCACTTGAAGTATCTTATAAAACTATTTTCCACTGTTCACGTATATTTACATTCATTACTTTCACTTGCTGTTTACACATTATTTACACATTATTTACAATTCCACTTGCACTGTTTTACTCAATAGAAAGATCGTAGTTACTCTTTTATCAATTGTCAGCCCTTTACCTCTTTCTATACGAGGTTTAGTAGGGGGTAAAGGTCACAGGGCCCTTTGCAAGGGGGTGAAAAGGCCCTGAAGCTAGCAAGAGCAAACAGACGTACCCCCACACTGGAAGATGAGAGTGAACTGATAAGGGTGGGCCGGGGTGGAGGCCTACCTAGGGAAATCAGTACTGCCAACGTTTAGCCTCTTGGCACAGCTATTTATAGCAGTGAAATGATTGGCAGGAAATCTAGACAATACATTATAAAGTAGGTAGTTCCAAGTGACTGTAAATATCACTTAGGCTTCTCCCTTCCCTCCTTATATGTATATTTATTACGAAAATAGATTATACGGCATATTTCAAGGGGAAATAAACAGCGAAAATTAGCGAACGAGTGCATGTGAAGTGTTGTCAGGTGATAATTAGCCAATTCCAGGTGTATGGCACTCTCACTTACCTTATTTCTTTCTTGTATATATTATTTGGTATAAGAATAGGGCATAGGGCTTATTTCAATGGATGAAATCAGTGAAAAATTCCAGGGAAGATTTACTTAGTGTAGCATGGCCAGGCAGGCGAGAGGATAGGGTAATGGAGGGGGGGTAGGGAGGGGAGTCAAGAACGGGGAGAAATGGCTAAATTGTCAACAATGCATGGGAGTACAGATGAGATTAGGAGTGCTGACTAGTGTTGGACATTGGCAGTACTGATAGATGATACAAGCCCCCACTTGGAAGCCCGGGTGAATTCAAAATAACACAGAATCACAAAAGCGACGCCCCGCGGTATGATCCCTTGCTCCCAAGCGTCACGAAAGTGACGCCCCGCGGTTAAGGGGTTAAACATTGAAAATGCCCAGCTCTGTCCCATACTGGGGAGGTGGGGTGCAAGGGGGTTAGGTTGTGGTTGTGCAGTGTTGAACCCCTGACAGCATGGAGCACCAGTGCTGAATTCCAGGCAACAGAAATATGGCTGCAGGTTTGAGGATTCATAGCATCATTCATAACAGTATTTTTTGACTTTGTAAGCAAGGGTACATTTTACATTTGTCTCAATAACTTGCTAACTGTATTCTTAACTTTAACCATATTCCTTTCAGATAATGAGAGGATCCACAGCTACATTTCTGTTAAATTACAGCTTTTCAGCTTTTGTGGTTTTCTCTTGCAAAGAAAAAATTGAGTATATTTGAATTCGGTACTCTCACTATGCTAAATGATAAAATTTTCAGCCAAAGTTCTCAGCAGACCTTTTTTGTCCCATGATTTTCAACCAATTAGCTGTACCTCAGTTACTTTCTGAGATATTTACATATCATACATGCAATTGTTTCTCCAAAAATGAGTATATGACCCTCAAAAATAGGTCTAGGTCATTTATTTTTGGCACAAGTGCTTGGGTTACCCTAAGGCATCTTCCTGTTCAATATCATCAAGAACTAAGAGAAAAATGTGGAAAGAAAAATAATGTTACTTACCAAAACAATAAGCTTTGCCATTTATATGGCAGAGCTTAACCCTCACCACGCGACTTCTTACGAACCTGATTACCTACCGTATTTTTTGTTTTTATACTATTTAGGCCTATATTAATATTAGGTTGATTTTTGTCATCATACCAAGTGTTTCTGAGCTCGAACTCTTCATCGTCCTCATCTTTTTTTAAATTTAAGCCTCTTGGCTGGGTGTGAGGGCAGCAATAAGTAGCCAGCACCATGGGAGGTAGAAGGGCATGCAGTGTTTGGCAGTTGCGGCGTGGCAGGGTTTGGCAACAGCTCTGATGGTGTAAGAGGAGACTCAACATTCCCGTTAAAACCACTGATGCTTCCTCTTGCTTACAATTATGGCACGGAGACCCATTGCCCCATATGAGGCAATAAACGTGGCCAGGGGTGGCCTGCATATCTGAATTACTAAGTATGCAGTCTTTGGTAACTGCAGTCTGGCAGCATTTGGCAACAGCTCTGATGGTGTAGAGGAAGACTCAGCATTCCCATGAAAACCAGTGATGCTTTCTCCTGCTTGAAATTATGGCACCGTGACCCATTTCCTCACATTAGGTGATGAGTGCGGCCAGGGATAGCCTGCACGTTGCCCCCTGTGAGGCGATCAGCGCGGCCAGGGGTGGCCAGCATATTACCTCATATGAGGCAATGAACATGTAGGGGGTTAATAATAATAACTAGAACACTGTAAAATTGTCCAAGGACAATTTTGATACAGAAAGACTTCCCACAGTCATTACCCACTAGAACCCGAGCTATAAAGGGACCTTGAGGTCAAAGTCACTGATCTTCTGCATTGTCAGCTTAGGTTATTAATACCTATAAGTCCAACAAATTTGGTGGCCCTAGACTTATTCTTTCATGTAAAATCAGTTGAATCTCACTTATGGAGTAGTTCAAAATTCTGGACAATTTGTGATCTCTGAGAAAAATGATCTGATCTGAGCTGCAGTTACACTGAATGCTTAACAACAATTTACTATTTTTCACAAGTACTGATGTTATACCAACTTCAGTAACACTTCACTGTTTTCATAAGTACCAATAATATACAAACTTCTCTGACACTGACACTGCACTACACTCGAACTGAACTGAAAACCAACTAAACTTACACTAGTCTATTCTCCAACCTTATGTAAGCTTCCATTGTTCAAGAATGATCTACTTCTCCACCGTTCTAGTGTAGTCCAGAGAGAGAGAGCACAGTTACGAACTCGGAGACAACCAAAACATGAGTTTTCTTACAGTACATAACACTCTATATCATTTACTATATGGACTTAAATTACATAAATTAACAAGCAATCGCATAAATAAAACATCACAAAGAAAAAGAGCACAAAAATTAATGCATAACTTACGAAATAACTACTGTACACCCACAACAGCAGGCAAACTGGCAACTTTGACTTGTACCGAAACCTACGGTAAACTTCGAGAAACATCGAGATGCTCCTCGACTAAATAACTGGCAAATCTCGCTTCTTAACAATACTTTCCTGTACAGTAACAGTAAGCTTCTCTATTTATATGGCAAAGTTCAATAAAACAAGAATGAAATGTAAAATAAAGTTACAGTAATACCTTTTCACCAGTGACGTATTGACAATTATATTCTTCCTTTCTTTCTGATCCTTCTTTCCTCTTAGAAAAGCCTTTGTTCAGCTGTAGGAATTAGATATGGCCTTCAATATCTCCTCACTCAATATGGAAAAGCTTTTCTGTGCTGAACAAAACTCGATCACCTCGATATAGCAAAAAGATGTAATCGTAGTGAAGATGTAGTAGCAGTCGTAGCCCCAGGTTCACCTGAAACGTGAACTGAGTAGACTGCAGGCAGAATATGCCATTCTCCTGCAGGTCACTATCCTCCTTTCGAGTGATAGGAACAGTTGTGTACCCAGGTAGTGAAGTCGCCCAGTTTTATCAGTGCCACCACGTGCAGGGGTCCCTCTCCAGCACTGTAATGGAGTAGAAGAGTTGTAATGGGAAATACCACAGAAAGTATTAACCCTATCAACCTGAATATGTAATTGATGAATTTTTACTGACTCCAGATTGGTATTAAGCTCTGCAGAGACTTGAACTGGAGGAATTAGATATAGTCACCAATAACCTGCACACGCCAGGGATATTTTTAACGCAATCGTCACCTCACTACGGGCAATTTCCCGGAAAATGCTGAAAAATGTATTGTTTTCAGTCATTGATATCTATGAAACTATTACAATTACGGAGAAGAATTAATGACCATTTTACCCATCAACTATTCCTCTTGCCAATGAAAATATCCCCAAGCCTCTAGGTTGTTGCATTGATGAGTAATGACATTAGGAAAAGAACTAATTTTCGCCTCGAGAGCAGGACGTGTCCGTGCGTCTGCCCGCAGCGCCAGCTAAGGCTTTGCTTTCAGTGTGATAACTTCTCCACTACCGGATAAACTAGACACTGTTGCATCTAAGGCGTGCCTTATGGCATTATCACTGAGCCCTTTTCTAGTATCCTTGGAAAGAGTCTTGACAGGGGTGAATGATGAAATTGGCTACAGGCAGCACTGACGGAATCAGACAAATAGAAGCCTGAAGACATCGCTTTACACTTCGCAGAAGCATGAGACAGTCTGTGTGCTATGGCGGGCCCTTTGGTGGCGAGATGAAATGGCGGCTGGTTCAAATAGTAGCAGGAAGACACTTGCGTGTCTTGACGACACCCAGCGGCCCCGTAGCAGCCAGATTTTGACGTGTATACCTGCAGATGTTACCTGGTGGATAGGGGTAAATCCATTAATCATTAAGGCCATCTCTTAAGCGTAATAAGGTCGTCTAATGGCAGCAATAATATAACAAAAATTACATCAGTGGAGGAAGTGATCACTAAACTCAGTATCAAGGTACGTTAATCTAGAAGTTAACCCTTTTACTGCAATGACGTTGGGTAACTTTTTTTTTTTTTAACCGTCAGACGATTTAATTATTCTTACCACAGACCCATTGTAGTGAAGTGGAGGCCGAACCTACCCTGTCCAGTTTAAAATGTCTCTCCATATGTGAACAAAAATGTATGAAAGTAGAATGATTATAATAATACGTCATCGGACAGAAGAAGTTCCCTATACAGTAACTTCATTATACTCAGTTCACTTTAACCTGGAGTAAAATTGCCATCTCCTTAACTTGGATGCGAAGTTGTAACAACAGATGAACACTAGAAATTGATGCTAATTATGAAAAAGTGCTATGGAAAAGAGGCTGAGCCGTAGCATTTTTTTTTTTTTTTTCACTGAGCTACGTGAAAATAATCAGCAAAAGGATAAAAATCTCTGCCGATTTAAGGTGAACGAACCATACTTGAACAGGTACAAGTTTACTTTGAAACAGGCAAATGGAGAGCCTATTTAACCCTTTCTTGTTGGCGTTTTCCCTCGTATATTATTTCAGCTAACCTCGGCCGATTTTACTCAGCTAAGAGTGAGACATAAGATCGTGAAAGTGTTGATTATATTGTTAATTTAGCACCTATGACTTCTTAATTAAAAACCCAAATGTTATGCTCATACATGCTGTAAAACAGTTATATATATATATATATATATATATATATATATATATATATATATATATATATATATATATATATATATATATATATATATTCGTTTATGAGGATGACCAGGACAGTGAGAATAAAAATGAAAAAGATGATGACGATGACGATGAATGTTAAGGTGATGAGAAATATGAGAGTAAAAAATGAACATGACAATGGATAGATCATATTACATCTTTGGTAAGATCTCCTTCCAAGAGATTGGGTGTGCTAGTCCGACTCCGTACCTTTTTTACCCATGCACAGTTGTTGACTTTATACACAGGATTTATTCGCCTGTGTATGAAGTACAACTCTCATGTGTGGGTAGGCTCCTCACATACAACTCTTAATAGGGTGGAGTCAAAGGCATTTCGTCTCATTAACTCTGCTCATCTTACTGGCTCCCTTCAACCTCTGTCTCTTCGCCACACTGTTGCCTCTTGATCTCTTTTCTGTCGCTACTTCCATGGTCATTGCTCCTCTGAACTGTCTGCTTGCATCCCTCCACCCCTACGACGAGTGCGTAACACCCGTCTAGCAATAAACTCTCATCCCTTTCTGTCCAACTCTCTAATGCATGAGTTAACCGTTACACTCAGTCCTTCATTTATGCAACGGGTCAACTCTGGAACTGTCTCCCTCTGTTTGTATTTCCTACTTCCAATGATCACCAATCTTTCAAACGCAGTGTGTCCAGACATCTCGAAATGAACGGATCTTGAATTTGGCTCTCTCTTGTATAGTTTTTGTTTTTCTTGGAGGGACTTGTTTTGCGGGCTCCTAGCCTTTTGTTCCTTCTTCCTCACATAAAAAAAGAAAATCTGATAATGAAGTTAAAGACGATAATGACAGTGTCTATGACAGTGATGATGAATGACGAATGGGGAGATATCGGTCATGACGCTGAGAGTACAAATGACGGCGACAATGAAGATGAAGATGACGATGACAACAACAAGATGACGATGGCGATTGTGGAAGTACTGATGATGACACTGCCAATAAGAATGATTGATGTCAGCGGTGATGACTACAAAAGTCATGACGATGACAGTGACCTTGACAATAACGACTTTGATTAACGATGAGAATGAGGGCACAAGCAAGATAAGGACACAGTAATGATGATGATAATGACGATAGGGATAGCCTAAAGGTAATACCACAGGCAACAACTTCAGGAAGCATAAACAGCAACAACAACATACACAATAGTATATCAGAAAATACAAAAACCTAAATTACAATCACAAACACACACACACACACACACACACACACACACACACACACACACACACACACACACACACACACACACACACACACACACACACACACACACACACACAAAACTGGAGCATCAAAGGTAACAACCACATCAAGAAGCCACAACCATAACCATTAACATGAAGCGGATATTGCATCTGAAACATCTAGAAACAAATACTACAACTACTGTGACAACATCAGTTAGGGCAATGACAACAATCACAACAAAAACAATGATAAAAACAACGATAAAGCCACCCCTACCTCCACCACTACCGCAACCACAATAACAACAAGCACAAGGGAAACAATGATAAAAACAACAAAGCGACCAGCACCACCACCACCGTAACCATAGCCATAGCCATCACCCTAATCACCATCACCACCACCACAACAACAACAAAACCAGACCAACAGCAGTGGAAGACCTTTTTTTTTTTTATTTGTATGTGTGTGTTTTTTACTTTCCTGAACTACTGAAAATACCTCATGAATTCAGTTCCACACTCTGTTGTCTCACAGGTTAAAAAAGTGAGATTTACGGGGGAAATTTGCATATACCTGCGTCCATCTACTCTCTCTCTCTCTCTCTCTCATTCGTAGTATTTACTAGCTTGTCAGATAATTAAAGGGACTTGGTAGGGGCAGAGTGAGACAAACTGGCGATTGAAGAGTGTGTGAGAGAGAAAGAGAGAGAGGCTTTGTGGTCGTTCTCTCTCTCTCTCTCTCTCTCTCTCTCTCTCTCTCTCTCTCTCTCTCTCTCGGATGCCTCAACATTTCTTTCTCCCTCCTTCTCTCCCTCTCCTACTCTTCCTCTTCCTCTCTTCAGTGTCTTAAATTTTTTCTCCATATCCATCTCCTCATTGCTTCCCTCTTCTCCCCCCTCTTCTCTTTCCTCCTATTTTCTTTTTCTCCTATTTCCCTCTCTTCATCCCAGCTTTCTTCATTATTTCCTCCTCTCTCCTTGTCTTTCACCTAATTTTTCTCGTTCTTCCTCCATCGTTTTCCTTTCATTTCTTTATTCCATCTCTCTCTCTCTCTCTCTCTCTCTCTCTCTCTCTCTCTCTCTCTCTCGTCGTAATAGCTTCTCTCCCCTCTTTTCCTCCCCTTCCTGTTTTGTTTTCCCTGATTTTTTACTCCCTTTTTCCCCTCTCTTCTGACATAAATCTGCTCCCAGTTTCCTCTCACTCCTCTTCCTCCTCCTCCTTTTTCTCCTGCTCCTCCTCCTCCTCCTCCTCCTCCTTTCCCTCCTTCTCCTCCTCCTCATCATCATCATCTTCATCATCATCATCATCATCATCATCATTATTATCATCGTACTATAATACCTACGATCGCGGAATGTGAACAGTTATTATATATGGAATGTTGTGTGTGTGTGTGTGTGTGTGTGTGTGTGTGTGTGTGTGTGTGTGTGTTTCATTTGGGTGCATTAACACATTATTTGAGCAAACTAAATCTTTCACTTGGGCGCCATAATAATCTCTGTTTGAACGCTGGCTTTAGCCCTTCATACACCAGGTGAAAAAACGTAACCTGGAACGCCATGTGGGGGTCTTGAAAGACCCCAGCTTAATTTTTGGATTTCTACAGTATGCAAAAAGTTTCAGATACTAAATTTTGTACTTTTCTTGCCAAGGACACGGTACGTGTAGCTAATCCACCATATGTCCTTTTGATGTTTTATTTTTATGCTTTTTGTGTTTTTTCATGAAAGTAAAATTTTATGAATCTCTTCGCATTTTTTAAAGTTTGCAAATGTAATGAAAAATGTGACATATTTTTAGGTTACATCATTCTTATTCAGTATCCTCTTAACATAAAAAAATAAATTTATTATCAGTTATAATACCATAAAAAAACAGTATTTTGAAAATAAAGTGAAGTAAAAAATCTGGATGAATCTTTATTCAGAACATAACAAGATTTACATTTATATTCAGTAAAACCCTGATTGATTTATGTATAAATCAAGTAAACATAAACAAGATTGACAACCATATTCGAAAAAACCCTGAATGATTTACAAATCAAGAAAACAAAATTTTTTTTTTTTTTTTTTTAATAACAGAACAGAGGAAGGAAAAATAAATGAATAAAAAAAATAATAATCCATACACCAGATTACTGGTGTCCTCTGTTCATAAAATATCTGTATTAGTTAGACTTGAACAGCTGTAGGTTGAAGTTTGGAGGGAAATAACTCTAGGGAGGCAAGTTCCAAAAAGATGCAGTACGGGGAATGAAAGAATTCTGATAGGCAGAAGTTCTGCAATATGGCTGAGTGACATTCCAGTCATGAGCGCTACCAGATGACCGTGTAGCACGAGGGAAGGCATGGAGAGGTGGCATCATGGACACAACTTCGTCTGAGCATTTGCCATAAAAATATCTGTAAAATAATGCAAGGGAGGCAACATTCCTTCTTCCTTGTAGGGGAGGTAGTTTATTTGTAATGGCAGGGTTGTTAATAATTCTAACAGCCTTGTTCTGAATTTTGTCTAGTTGTTTTAATGCAACCTCTCCACATCCATTCCACAAGGGTGAGCAATATTCAAGCTGAGAGCGCACATGACTCTTATAAATTACAGCTAACTGCTCGTCAGTGAAGAAGATACAGAGTCTGTATATTAATCCAAGTTTCTTTGAGGCAGTTTTAGCAAGTGGTCTAACATGAGAGGTCCAGCTGAGGGTATTGTTAAGTGACACGCTGAGAATTTCAATACTTTCGGAGATGGAAATATTAGTAGTACTGAAGGTTATATACGAATCTGGCAACAGTCTATTAGTAAATTGTATATATTTAGTTTTACTAGCATTAAATGAGGCAAGGTTGTTTTTTCCCCATTCACTGATCGTAGATAGGTCTTGATTTATGGAGATGGCTGTACTGAGTTGAGAGGTAGAGATATTAGACTTTGTAAATGGGTGTCTAAGTGAGAATGAACTATGTAGTTTTGAGTCATCTACATATGAGTGGATGGGATTATGGGTGACAGATAAGAGATCATTAATATGAACCAAGAACAGGGTTGGGGCCAGAACTGATCCCTGCGGCACGGTGGCGTTAATTGAGTGGAAATTGGAATATACATCATCTACATTTATATTCCTGTCACTGAAATATGAGGAGATCAAAGGAACAAAAGACATTAGTCCATAGCAAGGGAGTTTGGACAGCAGGGAACGGTGCCAAACTCTATTGAAAGCTTTAGAAATATCAAGGGTTTCTGCATGAGTTTCTCCATGTAGGTCAATTGATTGATGGATGGTATGAGTTAGGAGACTGAGTATGTCAATGGTGGATCTTTCGTGGCGAAAACCATATTGTCTATCACTAATTAAGTTGTTGGATTAAAGATGTTTAACAATGTGCTTATTAATTAAAGTTTTTCAAATACCTTACCAAGAGAAGATGTGACTGCTATTGGTCTGTAATCAGAGGGGTCAGGAGAATTTCCTTTCTTCGGAATTGGGTGGATATTGGCATCTTTCCATGATTTTGGGAATGAAGAAGTACATATGCATGGTCTGAATAATTTAGCTAGAACAGAGGCAAGTTCAGGGGAACACTTTTTCAAAACAATTAACGGAATTCCATCTGGGCCTGGAGCTTTGTTGGTGGGTAAATTGTCCAGGGTGGATTTTACATATCATGTCTGTATTTTAAGTGGAACAATTTCGGGAGAGTCAAGTTCTAGTACTGGGACATTCTGGCTGGCATTGTCTATGGTAGAATTTCTGGCAAATGTACTGGCAAAAATATCTGCTTCCGCACGTGGGTCATTTGTAATGTTGCCATCTGAAGATTTTAGTGGGGGAATGGATGATGATTTGTTAAAGTTTCATTGAAAGAACTAAGAGTTGACCAGAATATTCTATTGTTATTTGGGCTGTCAGGTAGTTTTGATGCATGCTTTTGAAGAAAATTTGATTTAGCTAGATTTATTACAGCTTTTGCATGATTTCTAGCAATTTTAAACTGAGAGAGTGATTCAGATGTTTTTGATTTTAAGTAAGAGTTATATGCTAATGACTTATGGGCTGTTGCTCTGGCACAGTTGCCATCAAACCATTTTGGAAAGTTTGATCTTTTAGTGAATTGTTGACTTGGTTTGAATAAATCCATACCAGCTAGTATTAAGTCGCAACTGTGGGACTGGGTAGAATTGGGATCACTAGAGAAGAAAGACTCCCATGGAATGTCAGCAAGATAATTTCTATATCCATCCCCGTTTACCCTATCAAAGTGCCATCAGGTCACCCTGACAGGTTCAGAACGGGGAGGTGTGGGGGGGTTAAGTAATGAGGCTTTGATGAGATTGTGGTCAGAGGATCCAAGTGGTGACAGTACCTCTATCCTGTATTGATCTGGATGTTTTGTCAGGAATATATCCAAGAGATGGGCATTATGGTCAGGATTATCAGGTATTGTGGTTGGTTGCTTTACCAGCTGAGTGAGATTAAACGATTCTGCAAACAGCTCGCACTCTAGACCAGCGTCATCAGTCCTGGCAGAATGCAATAACGATTCAACATTATGTAAGTTAAAATCACCCAAAAAGGCAATTTCGGTGCTAAGGGCAAGGTTGAGGTTACTCGACTGTGTGGATATGGAATCAAGTACACTGGGTTCCGAAGAAGCATTGGGGGAGCAATAGACTACACAGATATATTTGGTAATATTTTGACAATTTAGTTTATACAATGAGTAATCAAAACCGGGTGAAGTGAAGTTTATAATTGTGTCAACTGCATACTGGGATTTGATATAACAACAGGTGCTGCCCTTGTTATGGAAGTTTGTGAGGAGATGGTAACCAGGAACACAAAATGGGGATATATCAGCAGAGGGTGAAATTTGTGGTTCTGTGAGGAAAAGGGCCAGAGGGGATATGGATTGAAGGAAAAAATGAACTGAGTTTAAATTTGTGCTAAGGCCGCGTATGTTGGTGAAGAATAAGGCCGCACTTTCACTTCTCCGCTGACGAGCATCATTGGAAATTGCAACAGTCGCTGCCGGCACAGTCGCTTGATGGCGACCGGGAGGACCCTGTGCCGCTAGCCCTACCCTGCTGGTGGTGGCAATCCGAGGTGCAACCTCATTTGATAGTAACATTGCAGTGGCCATTGCTAAAGAGAGTGAATAGAAGGTGTGATATGTTATGTGCATGTAGTGTGGTGTAGACAGTTGAAGGAAGAGGTATTATGAAAGCATGCTGGCCTGCTCTCTGTGTAAATGAATGGCTGAAAATGTTCAGCAAAGGGAGATGGTCAGGATCAAGTCCTGAGGGCTGATGAAATGGGAGCTCCAGCTCTCCCTATCACCAGCTTGCCATCCGCCTCGGGAGTACTGCCCTGTTTGACTGGTGCTAGTCTACTCCTCAGAAGCAAGACTGAATTATTTATAATCAGAAAACCCCTGAATGATTTTAGCATCAGATAAATCACTGCAGATGTCATTATCAGCATCAGAAATGGGAGAGTCTTCTACGATTCGCCCCTGCTGACTTATGTTTAGAACATCTCAACATTCAGTGACATGGTCAATGATACCTAAAATCTAAAAAAGAAAAAAAATCTACACAGAATGCTAGGTGGGGTACCAGATGACCCCCAGTGAAGATTGTGCCCTCCTAATTCTTGAACTATGAGAGTCTTTCCACTCAAATGTTGTGTGCTTATACACTGGTTCTAAGACAAACAAAGTCATGGTTCGCCAGATCCCTAAAACAGTAAGTGGCTGAATGGCATCATTTAAATAATATGTTGGGTCAATCTGACCCTACATGGCGTACGAAGGGTTAGGGCAACACTGTATCATAATTCATAATGGAGCAAATGACTAACCGTATGCAAATTAATGAACTGGTTACAGTTAGTAGTTCTGAGTCAGTCCAACTACTTAAATACGACAAGGCACTCGGGGAAAGTGGAACATAACTACCATTGATTTTAGGTAAATTATGGTGAAGTTTAATATATCTGTATAAAATATCAAAATATCTATGAGCCTGAGTTGTTATGTGCACTTTTTACTTATATACTGCTTATTTACAGATCAGTCATGGGTTGTAATTTACAGATTTCTAACCAGTTTGTCGACTCTAAGGTTTGCAGACTAAAAACATTTACAATATATTGCTAAGTCGTACAGTGAAATATGAAATATTGTAAAACATGAGCTGTTATGTAAACTATTTAAACAATCTATTTACATGTGCAATGTTAGCTGAAATTAGTAGCCAAATGCTTGAATACACTTCGTCCTGGTAATTACTGCCATACTTGTGGAACTGTTCAAGTAAAAAGCCCATATTTTCTCAGTCTTCTCATCCAAAAGGTGCAGGAGCATTTAGTCCCCTGGTGTTTTTTAATTTAATGTTTTACATATATTATACCATGTTCAAGGTCAGTCTGAATACAGGCAGGACTTAGACCTAGGTTTCTCTCAGTACAAATCTGAATTATATGATTCCATGTTTCACTGTAAGTTTTGTTTTTGCCAGCAGTAGGGCATCTAGTAAGGTTATGTAGTTTCTGTGTTTGCACACATGAATAGTATACAGTATATATAGTTAATAAAAGTAATCTGTTCAACATCTGAAAGTCCCGTTAACAAAAATGTCTTCCATGTTATCGCAGTCACTCATAATAACTGTAAGTATTATTATTCCGAAAGGTGAATGCAGGGAAGAGTAGAGTTATGATCTTTGAGAGAAGTGAAGTCAGAGAATGAACAGTGAGGCTGGATGAAGAGGAAATGGAAAATGTGAGTGCGTTTAAGTGCTTGGGTAGTGTGATGAGTAAGGATGGAAATTTAGAGGGTGAGGTGTCTGAAAGGGTACAAAAGGAAAGAAAGGTTGCTGGTTCTTTGAAAGCAGTGATAAGGAACAGGGAAGTGAGCATGGAATAAAAAAGGGACTGCATGACAGTATTGTGATACCAACTCTAACGTATGGAAGAGAAGCTTGGACCTTGTTGGAAGGACACAAGTCAAGAGTGAGAGCAATGGAAAAGAGTTATTTGATAGGAGCATGTGGAGTTACATGGAGAGACAGACTGACAAATAAGGAAGTGAAGGAGCGTTGTGGTGTGGATGTGGATGTGATAGAAAGCGTTAGGAGAAATACAATGAGGTGGTTTGGCCATGTAGAGAGGATGGATAGCGAGAGACGAACGAGGAAAGTGCATGTGAGTGAGGTGGAGGGGGGGGAGGGGGAGGGGGAGGCCGAGGATGAGATGGAGGGATGGAATGGAGAGGTATTTGAGTGAGGAGTGTGTGTGCTGGGAGCAAGGCAGTGAAGTGGCATTGGACAGGGAGACGTGGAGACGATTTGTTTGTGGCCACCCCTTACGGTATTAAGGCGTCTGGAAATAGAAAGGTATTCCTGTTTGCCGATCAGTCACAAGTACAAAATTTTCGTATTTGTTAATTTTTACTCAACTTTAGACAGACACACACGAACTTCTTGACGATGCGTGGACACTACCGCAAAATTTCGTCTGCACTCTCTACACACAGCAACATTTTTTTTTTTTTTTTTTTTTTAGGTTTCCTGGCTGAAGTAGGTTCTCGCTTAAATTCTGACGTCCTTTTTCAAGTAATTTTTGAAGATCTAAAACTTATGTCTGAATTTGCACCTCTTTTCACTAAATCTCTATGATGCTGTGACTCTTTTTTCTATCATTTGGATGGTTATGTTCGGTAACTGCTTTTACAAGTGTTTCTTCCACTATCAATAGTTATATTCTAAGCTTTACAGCTGGTTTATTTGCTTGTACACCATCACGATGTATAACCATTTTTCTGTATGCTGTCGACTCTAAAAATATATCCATCATATTTTTTTTTTTCCCCAAGAGTTAGCCGCTCATGCTTAGGGTGCTGTGCTGGTGCTATGCAAGGGAATGAGCAGCTGAACTCAGCCTCAGCCGGCAAAGTGAGCGACCTGATGACGGCAAAAACAATCGGTTCCGAATAAAAAAAAAAAAAAAAAAAATCAACTATGACAAGCTCCTTGACGAAAGCCAGATAACTTGTAACCACATATACCATCTTAGTGGTCATACAGATGCGTCCACATGAATGATAATATGTCACGGAAGTACCAATATGTTGGCTGTCAAGTGAATTCGTACATTGACGTCCAAACGAAATACTTGCAAATTGGATTTTGTGTCCAAACGAAATGCATCCACTCAGACAGCATTAATCTGATTTGGACCAGAGTTGGTGGAGGGAATAAAAGTTTGGGAAGAACGAAGCAATTTTACTTTAAATTTAATTTGTCGTAACTCTAGGTCACAGGGCCAAGCCAAATGTTCGATAGTTAGAACAGTTTGGTGGGCACAGGTGTTGCACTCCCTTAGCTGTTTTTATGATCATCAGTCATTTCCACCACCACCACCACCAGCATCATCGCAGTCGTCGTCGTCAATCATCAGTCATCATCAGTCATCATTAATCATCATCAACCATCAGTCATGAATCATCAGTCATCATGAATCATGAATCATCGGTCGTCATGAGTCATTAATTACCATCATTCATCAGTTCATTAGTCATGATCAATCATCATCAAATAGTCATCAGTCATCATCAACCAATCATCAGTTATCATCAGTCAGTCTTCATCATGAATCATCATCATCAGTCATCATCCATCAGTCTTCAGTTAATCATCCATCATCCATCGTCATCATCACCATCGCCATCACCATCAATAATCAATCATCATTTCATCAATCATCATCAAACGTCAATCACTCAATCATCAGTCAGTCATGAATCATCAATCATCAGTCATCATCAACTGTCAATTACTCAGTCATCATCAACCATCAGTCATCATCATCTATCAATCATCAATCATCAGTTTATCATCCATCACCCATCGTCACCATCGCCATCACCATCAATCATTAGTCATCATTAGTTACCACCTGCTACATAGGTGGAGACTATGGTTTTCGCTGGTATTATTAGTATTCGCGCCTCAGAGTCTCAGAACAATTCCAGGAGAATCGGAGAGTGTGTGAGGTATCTGAAGGGCCCAGGTTATGTGTCCTGGCATGGGCCACTGCTGATAGAAACAGAAATCCAAATCTCCCCAGTGGGGTCAAGTTATTGTAAGGAACAGAAGCAGGAGGCTAGTGACCGTCCGGAGAACAGTAGACAAAACTTGGTTGACCGATTCCTAAGAGTATATTTCGTTTTATTTGTCTTCACTTTCTACCTAGTGGGAGACTATTGTTTTTGCTAATATTATTAATCTCCAACTACTACAATGGTGGACACTATTATTTTCACTGGTGTTATTAGTCTCCACCCATTACAGTGCTGGAGACAATTGTTTTTGCAGGTATTATAATCATTCCGGCCTCAGGATTCCACAACAATTTCAGGAGAACAGGAGCCTGCATGAGGAATCTGAAGGGTCAAGGTTATATGTCCTCGCATGGACCATTGCTGATAGAAAAATAAAAATACAAACCCAGTATGCAGGTGGAAAGGCATGTCAGAAAGTGTCATATCAGTATTATGTTGTAGACGAGATATGGTGGTCTTGTCTACTTGAGATTTCAATGGATCCTCTCCAAAAAAATCTGATAATGAAAGTTGGCAGACTGATTCCTAAGAGTTCATTTTGCTTTATTTTAAACATTCCAGATCTCACCAATGAGGTCAAGGTCATTGTAAGAAACAGTAGCAGGAGACTTGAGACTGTCTGGAGGTCAGTTGACAAAACTTGGCAGACTGATTCCTGAGAGTTATTTTGTTTTATTATTAGTCTCCACCTACTATATGGGTGGAGACTATTTTTTTGCTGGTATTATTAGTCTCCACCTACTACATAGGTCGAGACTATTGTTTTCCCTGGTATAATTAGTCTCCATGTATCGGTACACGGCTAGCACTAATAAAATGTAGCCGTTATGGAGTAGCAGTTGACTACATATTAAGTGTTCTGCTGTATAGTATAACTAGACCACCGTGTTGGATCGACGACACTGTCTGTAGTACACCAGCCACTCGCTGTCACTGCCCGACACTTCCCATCAAAGGTCCTCTGCCACGAGAAGGTGGAAGCTGGTCTGTTATTAAGTGGTAGCGTAAGGTGACAGAAATGAGCAGATTAAATCTCTCTTTATTGGGTACAGAATAATATAACTGCGACCCGAGAGATATGTAGGAGCGACACCACCTCCCTTTATAACTGTAAAGCGATCTCTGACGCTGTACAGTCACCGAGCCGGACAAGGGCGCGGTGCTGAGGTCAGCTAAAAAGTGAGGTGCCGAGCATTACATATACTCTGGGCTTATGCAAAAAGTAGAGATAAATGACAACTCTACTAGCACATTATACACCTCTATAAAATGGTATTAAGTACATTCACATATACCAACATAATAAATGGTTCCCCAGGACTTTACACTTACGCACTTATTCAGATATCTTTTCACTTCTCCTAACCTTCATTTTATAATTGAAACAGGGTGGCCCTTGTGGTCTGCCATCCACCTTCTTCTTATACCACAGCTAACAGCGAAATGATATTTGGTTGTTCATCATTCACACTTCATTACACACTGTTAATTATGACTAAACAGCTTTAAAAATTATTATGTAAAATGTGTGATACTACAACTTCATATGGAAAAAGATGTTGACACCAGAACATTCGCTCGGCCACACCATTGACGTCCTCGTCGACATTGTTGTCCTAACTACCGTGTATCCTAACCAGAGTGTAGGGTAGCTAACTATTCAGGAACATCCACTTGCAATCTGCGAGTACGGACACGTGGTTCAGTGGGTTCCTTAATTGGCGCCTTAATAGTAGCCTAAACCACAAACACAGGACAAGACCACAATAAGTAGAAGACCAACGCCAGACCAAAATAGGAAGGAGAAAGGTATGAAGGAAGATAGGACAGTACATAAGGCTCTAAATCAGTCCTGTTCAGGTGGGAGATGAAGGTAAGCTCCTTTACTACATGAGACAGCCTGTTCACATTCAAGAAGAAACATTGAATGAATGTAAAAAGGGTCGTAACTGGGATGAGAAGTTCACTGTCAAAGCTAGACGATGCTTGCTAGGCAGAACTGCTATCTCTCTACTGTGTAACTCACAAAAATCAGGTGCAACATAGTACCCCTTTACTATAAGGAATTGATTCTTCAAGGCACAAATCACAGTTACATCCTCTGTCTCAGGAAAGTAATGCTGAGTCTAGTGGTTGGCTTATCTCTATTTCCCTAAATGGAACACATATACAATACACAGAAAGTATATTTATTTCAAGGGAATTCTGAGAAACCTTTATTTCCACTCATCAACTAACTAACGTGTGTTGATTCAAGTGTGTGTGTGTGTGGATTACTAATGCATGGACGCTACCTAGATATGAAAGTCCAGGATGATGTTCCACATTCCACGTTCCACACTCCACCAGACTCCTCCAATCATGCACGACAGCCCTCTCGCTGTGAGAGTTAGCAGCACGCCAGGCAGTGACGCCACTCGACGCACCACATACGATCGTGGCACCACATACGCCCGCTCTCGCTCTCCCTCGGCTCGCTGCGGCCGTCCGCGCCTCTGGAGTTGCCAGAAGTCGCTCGCTAGTTGACCCACTCCTCACCGCACTGGCTTGAACTCTCCTTATCTCGCCTCTCGCACACGAGAGCGAGATTCTTGCCAGTTTGCGTTTGAAGATGGAGATATCTCGCACACCGCAGGGCGAGATAACTGCCAGTTTGTGCTTAAGATAGAAATCTCGCACTGGCAGAATAATGGGAGGAATTAATATGCACCACTCCAGTTTATCTGCTCCACTTAACTCACGAGTAATTAGTCCCCTTACAACAGTAGAGTAAGATTTTCTGTTTCACCTTCATGAACGAGCGATTGCAAGGGTTACTGGTTCACAGCATAAATCCCTTTAGCACGTATCGTATCCCAGCACTGAGCACCAATTTAATGTATCGGTACACGGCTAGTACTAAATATCGTGCCACCGCTAGCACCAATAAAATAATGTATCATCGCACTGCTGGCCACCTAATGTCCTCTGCCACGAGAAGGTGGAAGCTGGTCTGTTATTAAGTGGTAGCGTAAGGTGACAGAAATGAGCAGATTAAATCTCTCTTTATTGGGTACAGAATAATATAACTGCGACCCGAGAGATATGTAGGAGCGACACCACCTCCCTTTATAACTGTAAAGCGATCTCTGATGCTGTACAGTCACCGAGCCGGACAAGGGCGCGGTGCTGAGGTCAGCTAAAAAGTGAGGTGCCGAGCATTACATATACTCTGGGCTTATGCAAAAAGTAGAGATAAATGACAACTCTACTAGCACATTATACACCTCTATAAAATGGTATTAAGTACATTCACATATACCAACATAATAAATGGTTCCCCAGGACTTTACACTTACGCACTTATTCAGATATCTTTTCACTTCTCCTTTTTGGTGGCAGCGGTGGGATGATATTTAGTGCTAGCCGTGTACCGATACATTAAATTGGTGCTCAGTGCTGGGATACGATACGTGCTAAAGGGATTTATGCTGTGAACCAGTAACCCTTGCAATCGCTCGTTCCTGAAGGTGAAACAGAAAATCTTACTCTACTGTTGTAAGGGGACTAATTACTCGTGAGTTAAGTGGAGCAGATAAACTGGAGTGGTGCATATTAATTCCTCCCATTATTCTGCCAGTGCGAGATTTCTATCTTAAGCACAAACTGGCAGTTATCTCGCCCTGCGGTGTGCGAGATATCTCCATCTTCAAACGCAAACTGGCAAGAATCTCGCTCTCGTGTGCGAGAGGCGAGATAAGGAGAGTTCAAGCCAGTGCGGTGAGGAGTGGGTCAACTAGCGAGCGACTTCTGGCAACTCCAGAGGCGCGGACGGCCGCAGCGAGCCGAGGGAGAGCGAGAGCGGGCGTATGTGGTGCCACGATCGTATGTGGTGCGTCGAGTGGCGTCACTGCCTGGCGTGCTGCTAACTCTCACAGCGAGAGGGCTGTCGTGCATGATTGGAGGAGTCTGGTGGAGTGTGGAACGTGGAATGTGGAACATCATCCTGGACTTTCATATCTAGGTAGCGTCCATGCATTAGTAATCCACACACACACACACTTGAATCAACACACGTTAGTTAGTTGATGAGTGGAAATAAAGGTTTCTCAGAATTCCCTTGAAATAAATATACTTTCTGTGTATTGTATATGTGTTCCATTTAGGGAAATAGAGATAAGCCAACCACTAGACTCAGCATTACTTTCCTGAGACAGAGGATGTAACTGTGATTTGTGCCTCGCAGAATCAATTCCTTACAGTAAAGGGGTACAATGTTGCACCTGATTTTTGTGAGTTACACAGTAGAGAGATAGCAGTTCTGACGCTGAACGCTCACCGTGCCGAGTAGGGCGCGGTGCTTAGGTCAGCGAAAAAGTGAGGTGCCGAGCATTACATATACTCTGGGCTTATGCAAAAAGTAGAGATAAATGACAACTCTACTAGCACATTATACACCTCTATAAAATGGTATTAAGTACATTCACATATACCAACATAATAAATGGTTCCCCAGGACTTTACACTTACGCACTTATTCAGATATCTTTTCACTTCTCCTAACCTTCATTTTATAATTGAAACAGGGTGGCCCTTGTGGTCTGCCATCCACCTTCTTCTTATACCACAGCTAACAGCGAAATGATATTTGGTTGTTCATCATTCACACTTCATTACACACTGTTAATTATGACTAAACAGCTTTAAAAATTATTATGTAAAATGTGTGATACTACAACTTCATATGGAAAAAGATGTTGACACCAGAACATCCATCTACTACATAGGTGGAGACCATTGGTTTCATTGATATTATTATTATTCCCGTTTCAGAGTCTCGCAACTATTCCAAGAGACCTAGAGACTAAGCAAGTAATCTGAAAGGCCCAGGTTGTGTCCTGGCTTGGGTCATTGCCAGTAGAAAAAAATCCAACTCTCCCCATTGGGGTCAAGGTCATTGCAAGAAACAGTAGCTGAGATATGCATTTTCTGACACCTTTGTTTTCAGATGTTACCTTTGGGTCTTCAGATCTTGTGTATATAACACATATCTTATGCACCTTATAACAAAGCTTCCTTGTTGTGGCTAAAATATGAGGATAGCTATGTAGTTAGTCTCTGTCAATTGAGACTGTTGCATTTTGCCGGTATTATCATTATTATTCTAGCCTCAGAGACCTGCAACGATTGCAGGAGAACCAGAGACTGTGCAAGAAATCTGAAGGGCCCAACTAATGTGTTCTGGCATGGATCATTGCTGATGGAAAAAAAAAAAAAATCCGAAACTCCCCAGTGGGGTCAAGGTCACTAAAAACAGTAGATGGAGACTAATGACTGTCCGTAGGACAATGTTCTAGTTACTATTATTCCGGCCTCAGTGTTTGGCGATGATTTTAGGAGAACCAGAGACTGCACAAGGAATCTGAAGGGTCCTGGCATGGATCATTGCTGACAGAAAAATATCCAAAAATCCCAAATGGGGTCAGGTCACTGTAAGAATCAGAAGCAGACACGTGTGCTCATCAGCACCTTCAGATCCTATGTTGATGTTACACAAGGAGTTACCTTAGGATCTTCAGATCTTGTTTTACTTGCACATACCATACTGTATATGCCATATGGTGAAGCTTCCTTATTGTGGCTATACAGTAAGAATAGATAACTAGTTTTTATTATTCCTGCCTCAGAGTCTCGTGACTGTGCAAGGACTCTGAAATGCTCAGGTTATGTGTCCTGGCATGGTCCATTGCTGATACAAAAAGAAAATGTATATCCCCAATAGGGTCAAGGTCATTGTAAGAAACAGTAGATGGAGACTGGTGACTGCCCTTAGGTCAGTTACAGATTTCTAGTTGGTCTCCACCTATTATATAAGTGGAGACTAATGTTTTTGCTGGTATTTCTATTATTCCGGACTCAGAGTCTCGCAAAGATTCCAGGTGAACCTTAGGTTACAGAAGGAATCTGAAAGGTCCACTGCTGATACAGAAATGTTTCAAATCCATTCTGTGCAGTGGGAGTAAGAGCCATGAGTGAATAAGATAAGGTGGTCATGTCTACTGGAAATTTCAACGGGACCTGAGCAAGCACAGTAACCTGAAAATGAGACTTGGCAGACCAGTTCCTAAGACTTTATTTCGTTATATCTAAAACATTCCAAATCTCCCTAATGGGGTCAAGGTCAGTGTAGGAAACAGTAGATGGAGACTAGTGACTGACCACAGGACAGTTACAGAGTTCTAATTATTATTATTCCGGCTGCAGAGTCTTGCGATGATTCAGGAGAACCGGAGACTGCACAAGGAATCTGAACGGCCCAGGTTATGTGTCCTGGCATAGACCATTGCTGATAGAAAAACAATACAAATCTTCCCAGTGGGGTCAAGGTCACTTTACAGAACCAGTAGATGGAGACTAGTGACTCTCCATAAGACAGTTATAGAGTTCTAGTTATTATTAGCATCCACCTATTACATAGATGGAAACTATCGTTTTCACTGCCCGCCTAAGAGTCTCGCAATGATTCCAAGAGAACTAGAAACTGTGTGAGGAATCTGAAGAGCCCACATTATGTGTCCATGCATGGGCCATTGCTGATAGAAAAAAAAAAATCCGTATCTTCCCAATCGGGTCAAATTCATTGTAAGAAACAATGGGTGGAGAGTAGCACTGTCTGCAGGACAGTTACGCGTCCTCTTATTATTATTATAATAATAATAATAATAATAATAATAATAATTATTATTATTATTATTATTACTATTGTTATTATTATTATTATTATTATTATTATTATTATTATTATTATTCCCTACTTACCCTGTTCCTCTTAGCCCAATGTTGTCACCTTTCCAGTACAATGACACGTTTCTTATTTCTACCTTCAGTCATTTTGTTAAACTAATCAATGATGTCCTTGCACTGAAATGACCGTACACTATCTCCATTAACTTTCCATTAAATTCCCATCACCCTGGCCTCCCGCTTATATACCCTGTTACCCCGTTTCCCTCTTCCTGCCTACCATTTTTCTTCACCTTCATGATATCTCTCCTTTATTCTCTCTAATCATTACGCATTTCCCTCTCCTTACATCCTTATTTTCCCGCACTCATTTGTCGTCCTCCATCCTCTCCACATGTACAGACCATCCCAACCTGTCCCTCTTCATCACAACACCAATACACTCAAGTCCCCGTCTTCTCAACTCTTCAATCGTAAACCTAGGCAAGCCCTCCCATTCAAGGACACACCAAACATTCATCAATCGTTGTCATTTCTGTATGTTTGATCCAACGAATATCCTCTTTCTTTACTGCGCAGGTTCCACTACCATACACCATTACATTCCAAACACATGCTGTATACAAAGATTCCTTTGCATGGAGGGAGAGCTCTCTCAGTGTCAGGATAGGCAACAGCTCCCTGGACTTCCTCCAACCACTCCTTACCCTAGTCACAGAGCTAGCTCCAGCCCCACCTTCAGCACATAACATGTCTCCCAGATAATAATATTACTCTTCCACACGCTCAAGAGACTCACCAGCAAGATCAGTCCTTTCACGCCTGACAATCTCTATTATGTTCTCCACGACACACCGCACACGCAAAAACAGCATTACCTTGCAGTCTACCTCTAATACCACTACATTGATAATAAACCCACTTATCACAAATACGCACAAGAAGGAGTTACTTCTCATCCTCGAATGTAATCATCTAACACACACACACACACACACACACACACACACACACACACACACACACACACACACACACACACACACACACACACACACACACACACACACACACACACACACACACACACATGCATACAATAATATAACACTTCACAAACACCTTCAGATCCCACCACTAACACCGAAATCTCACACTCATCAAGCTCACCAGAAAATTGTTTCTAAATTTACTTTCATTTCTGGAGAGAGAGAGAGAGAGAGAGAGAGAGAGAGAGAGAGAGAGAGAGAGTTATAATATCCACTCTCCTTTCGGGAGCATAGGTATATTTACTTTACATGAAAAATAAAAGAAGTAATGTAGCCTCTTGCACTGGAGTAAGCAGTTACCTTTATATTTTCAAACGGAAGAGCAAACTGGCTCTTTAACTGACATTCATCCCGTACAAACAGCCCATACAAACAGCCTACGTAACTAGCGAGACAAGATAGGTAGCGTTAATGAGGTCCCACAGGTAGTGTGTGTGTGTGTGTGTGTGTGTGTGTGTGTGTGTGTGTGTGTGTGTGTGTGTGTGTGTGTGTGTGTGTGTGTGTGTGTGAGATGAAGGGTTAAGCACATTCACGACAGCTAAGGTGGCTCCCTAATATCTCTTCCTTTCCAGTCCATGCATCTAACATCTTAATATTTTCTTGAATGTATTTTTTGTGCCCTTCGTTAACAGTGAAAGAAAAGACAGAAATAACTTACAAGAGAACAGTTAATTGTGTGCAAAACAAATCGCTAAAGAAGTAGATGTCAGAAAACCTACCATGCCAACGAAAATGCGGGCCCTTGTCTCAGGGCGTCTCACATGACAGTAATGAACTCTTGCATGCCTCCTACGTTCAGTCCTTCTGCTGTCATTTCCTCAATCTCCCTGCCTCCCTCCATACCTCGTACACTTAGTCCATCTCCTGTCGCTTCCTCCATCCTACCTCCCTCCACACCCACTGCCACACATTTTGTATACATCTTGCTCCAGTTAGATCCCCCTTTTTATTTCGTCATAGTCGCAGTTTCTGCACAACTCTCATTTAAGCACATTTGTCCCTTCTCTCGCCCATTTTTCTGTTTCCTTTTATTGCTTTACTCGCACACTTATCGTACTTTGCGCTCCACTCCTCCCACTCGCTTCTTCACTATTTGTGCCTCTTGTTTCATTCTTGGTAATGTGTATCTCTCGCTCCACTTGCCCCACTCCTTGTGCCCCTCGTCTCATAATGCAGTAGCCTAATGAACTCTCCCTCTCATATCCCCGCTTCTCACCTCTCCCATTCGTTTCTTCCTTATCCAGTCATCCAAAAAATAGCAGGTGGTGCATTAGTTAGTGCATCCAGCTCGCAAGTGGAAGAACCTAAATTTGTTACTCATACCAGCAAAATTCTTTAATAAAGTTTGTTTTTACCTTTGTTCACCAAACAGTACATCTGGTACCTAAAAGTAAACCGACTACAGTACTGGGTTCGTAGTCAAGTTAACTCTTAGGGTGACCAGTGTGAGTTACTATGGAATATGAAACTGCCTTACGGATAACAATTGATAAAACGATAACATATAGTAAACGGAATTTGGATAAATGTGCAGCGTATAAGAGATTACGCTCTGACTATGTGAGAGAGAGAGAGAGAGAGAGAGAGAGAGGAGAGGCAGACGTTGGAGTGCTTATCGAGGTATTGAGGGAGAGAGCCAGACGTGTTGGAGTGGGCAGGGAAGGGAGCTTCAAGCAGTGAGTCAGGTCTGGTGTAGTCTTTCCTCTCACATCTTTCCTACCATCTTTTTCTTCCATTTCTTCTCTCCTGTTTTCTTTCTCCTGCTCTTGTATTCCCTTCCTGTATCTTCCCAAGCTTTTCCCATCCTTTCTCTTTCCTTACTTCCTTCCTTCTTTGGTCCCTTCCTTCCTACCTTCCATGTTCTCTTTTCCCCTTAATTCCTTCCCTTTCTTTCTCTTCTTGGAGAAACGGAGCTACGTTAGCAGAGTTTCCCGATTATGTTTTCACTGTGCATTCTCTGTTTCTTTTCTTGCTTCTCTTGCTCTCTTACCTTTCATTATCTTTATTTGTTTTCCCTTTCCTTCAGTCGTCGCATCTTCCTCTCTCAGTATGTGTTTCCCCCATTCTTTCCATCTCTCTTATGAGTTATGCATCACTTGAAACATTGTGTATGTTTTGCGCGGTCGCTTTCATCTGATTCTTTTTTCTTCCCCCTTTTCCTCCCTCCTTCGTTCTCTCCCCTATTCCTCTGTCTTATCCATCTCAGCCTATTTCCACCCTCTTCTCTCCTTGGAGTAATCGGCCCCAGTTTGTCTTCTTTATCTTCATTTTTCTCATTCTTTTCTACCCCTTGCTGCCCATCCCTTCTTTCTTCCCCTACTTTCTTCTTCCTTTTCCACATCTCCCTTTTTATTTTTCTTGCTCCTCCTTCCCCTTCTTTATTCACTATTCTCTCCTTTACAACATCGATTCATGTACTGTATAACGAAGATTCTTCTTACAGCTTATCTATTTTTTCTCTCCTACGAGCATCGTTCATAATTCTGTCTGTCTGTCTGTCTGTCTGTCTGTCTCTCTCTCTCTCTCTCTCTCTCTCTCTCTCTCTCTCTCTCTCTCTCTCTCTCTCTCTATTTATCTATCTATCTCTGTCGTCACAAATGAAAGTAAATTTAGAAAGTATTTTGTGGTGAGATTGGAATGTGAGATATGAGTATTTCTGGTGGGATCTGGAGGTGTTTGTAACGTGAGTTATATTATTGTGTGTGTGTGTGTGTGTGTGTGTGTGTGTGTGTGTGTGTGTGTGTGTGTGTGTGTGTGTGTGTGTGTGTGTGTTGCGTCACATATCATGTCTCATTCTTCCCATTTTTCTCTTCACCTAAGTTTGCGTCACGTTCAGTCCTTGTACGTATACTGAAACATATTATTGTTAACGTTGTTCTTTTTTCAGGTAAGGTGACAAGAAAAGGAAAGAAAGGAGAAAGATCAGGAAATGTGAGAAAGCGAGGAAGTTTGAACTGGAGGAAAAGTTAAGAGAGAAAACTGAGGTACTGTGAAAAAGGAGAAAATTAGGAAATAAGTAAGGATTAAGTAATGTGAACAAACTTTAGAATATATTATAGAACGACCTGGTAACGTGAGAAAATGATGAAGTGAGATAATGAGATGTGAGAAATAAGTCATTTGAAATCAGTGAGAACATTATAATATGCGAGAAAGTATGATGTAATGGAAGTGATAAGACGAAGTGTGAAAGTAAGAAAATAATTTACATTATGGTGTTGCCTCTGCCAACGAAGTTGGAGGAAGTTATGTATTCACTTATGTTTGTCTGTTTCTTTATTTGTCCGCACGATATCTCCAGAAGGTCTCAGTGAATTTTAGTGAAATTTTGAGGAAGAGTGGGCCATGGGCCAGGAAAAAATTGATCAAATTTTGGGGCGGATCCGAATCCAGAGTATCCCGCAAATATCTCCAAAAGTTCTCTGTGAATTATAATAAAATTCTGTGAAACGGTGAGACGACGAGCCAAGAAATATTTCATTAAACTGTGGGGCGGATCCGAATCCGGATCCGTATCCTATGTATGTATCCTTCACAATATCTCCAAAAGTTCTCAATGGATTTCAAGGAAAATTTGTGAAATAGTGGGCCATGGTCCAAGGAACAATTGATTTAATTTGAGGGCGAATTTGGATCCCATGTATTCCACACAATATCTCCACGGACTCGGATTCTGATCTGGATCCTATGTATCCCGCACAATATCTCCAAAAGTTCTTAATCAATTTCAATAACAGTTCGTTGAAGAGTCGACCATGGATCAAGGAACAATTGATTAAATATAGGGGCAGATTCTGATCCAATGTATTCCACGCAATATCTCCACGGATCCGGATTCGGGTTCTTTTTAGTGCCAATGGTATTGGAGGAGGTATGCGCTTTCTGGGGGCTTTCTATTTCATTATTGATGCTATTTCTTTTATCAAGACAGATCCATCTCTGTATGCCAGCTACGAGTAACTTTGTGCGATTTTATTCGGCTGTGAGATAGTCATTGGCAAAATATTTAGACAAGCTATGTGGTTTGGTTATAAGACTGTAAGAGTACCAATACTGGAATCATTAACCCTCTTAAAGTTGGGATAGTTCTAGTACTCTGTCTGAGCCAAAGCCTGGCGATTTTACCTACCTGATAATATATCACAATAATTCTACAGCGTTTAGCGAGTTTTATACCATTATTGCTAGTGAACACATTTCTTAAATTGAATCATATTGCGCGTGCACACACACACACACACACACACACACACACACACACACACACACACACACACACACACACACACACACACACACACACACACACACACACACACACACAGAATGGGGGGGGGGACTGGAGTGCTTCTCGCGGTATTGAGGGAGAGAGCCAGACGTGGTGGAGTGGGCAGGGAAGGGAGCTTCAAGCAGAGAGTCAGAGTCAGGTGTGGTGTAGTCTTCCCTTTTACGTCTTTCTTACCACCATTTATCTTCCATTCCTTCTCTCTTGTTTCCTTTCTCTTGCTCTTGTGACCCATCCTGACTTTGTCCTACCATCGCCTTTCTTTTCCTTCCTCTTGCCTTCCTTCCTTTCTTTCATCCATCATCCGTTCCTCCTGTTTTCCCTTCTCCCCTTTCTTCCTTCCCATTCCTTCCCTGCTTGGAGAAACGGAGTCAGATTGCAAAGTCTCCTTACTTATGGCTTCTTTGTGCATACGATACCTCTTTTCTTGCTTCCCTTCCTCTCTTTCCTTTCCTTACCCATCTCTTTATCCCTCCTCCAGCCTTCTATTCTTCCTCTCTCAGTATGTGTTTTCTCTTTTCATTCCTTTCCTCTTCTGTGTTATCCATGTCTATTGTTTGTGTTCCACTTCCCTGTCTCTTAGCCCATTTTCCTTTTATTTTCTTCCCCTTTGATTCCTTCCTTCATCTCTGTTCCTTCCCTGCCCCCTTCCTTCCTTATCTCCTCACTCTTCCCTTTCTTCCTCCTTCCTTCATACCTCCCTTGAGACACTGAGTCGAGTTTGATGAAGTCTCCCCTCTATAAAATCTTCTCTTCCCTCTTTCGCTCCATTCTGTTTATTTGCTCTTCCCTCTTTCGCTCCATTCTGTTTATTCGCTTCAACCTTTTTTTTTTTTTCAACTTTTCTTCATCCAGTCTGGCTTTATATTTCCATTCCTCTTTTACCCTTTCTTCCTTCTTTTTTCCTGATGATGGAGAAATGCAGAGAGATGATCATGATTGTAATGAGGGTTGTAATTGTTGCCCTTTATTAATACTTAGTTCAGCATATTAAAATAAGTTTTATGGATCTTTCACGGAATATAAAATTCTAAGGCTTGTCATCAGTTTCCTCCACAATGTCTGCCACGCAAAATTATCATTCTCGTAACTTTATCAACCTTTTACAGCTCTCTCTCTCTCTCTCTCTCTCTCTCTCTCTCTCTCTCTCTCTCTCTCTTTTTCCTCCACAGCGTCTGCCACGCAAAAGTATCATTCTCATAACTTTATCAACCTTCTACAGCTCTCTCTCTCTCTCTCTCTCTCTCTCTCTCTCTCTCTGTTTAATCTCTTGTTCTACAACAAAGCTTCTCTCCAAACCCCCAAGTTACGTAGGTCTTTCCACTTTATTATCCGAGGTTGCTACTGTATGATGATTTCATACTTCAGACTAAACTTCAGAGATCAGCACAAGAATTGGTACAGCAGGAGTGAAGCTTGTGACGATAACGGGTGTGGGGTGTATGCAGATGATGATGTGGTGCTTCCCGATAGTGAAAGAGGTGTTTGCACAGTTTTGTGAATGTGTAGCATAGATAAGGTCTGAAATTTAATAGATACTCAGCCTCTTGACTCCAGTAACTTTTTTTTTTTTTTTAGTTAAGTCTTCGTAACTCCCGACGACTTACGTTTACTCGGGGAAACCTCTAACAGGGTTGGGGTTATAAAATCTCCGTTAACCTCCTCCACGAAGGAAACCTCCGCAAAGCTAAGGAAAATCATCACTTAGTAGCACGAATAAAGCGAATAATATATCCTCTGAATGATCAGGTTTAAGCAATGGGTAATTAGCGATGAGGCAACTCAGTATGTGATATGTTGCTTTATGAAGGGAACTTTGAAACTGTGGATATCTTGAGATACCTTGATGCGGTGATGGAAAGTTAAAGTAAATGTTTAACCCTATTCGGTGCAACCCTTGGCGATTTCCCACACTTACGACCCTAGTATCGAGAAAAGAATCTTGAGTAATATTATTGGTTTGACGAAGTGAAAGGAACGCATTCGGACACGTCGGCGCCGTTGCAAGGCAAGCGCCGCCAAACATATCGTACCGCACCCGCGCGCACTGAAACACACACACACATACACACGTTTAACTATTATCAAATTTAAAATTAATGTAAATATCAAATGATAAAATATTTTACCATTCACCAACGCTTATCATGTTTGCCATATATCAAAGCCGTAGGCTATATTTTCAGTCTGAGGGCTGCAGTATCAATAAACCGTTTACTGTTGTCTCTCACACACACACCGTCCATAACATGGAAGTTGATAGCTTACACATCTTCCTCATCATCATCACCACCCTTCCTCCCTCACACTCACCACCTCCCATCTTCCTCACCACCACCTTCCCTCCCTCCATCACCCTCACACTCACCACTATATTCCCTTCTACCATACTCTCCGTCTCACTACCACCGCTTTTTTCTCACCACCATCTCTCTCTCACTCGCCACCGCTAATACTCTCTTTCTTCCTCACCTTTATAACTCCTAAACCCACTTTCAGTGGATTTACTACTAGGTAGACTAGTTGATGGAGAGGTAGCTATTAGTCAAGGAAATCTAATAATGTAAGCATGTAAATAATACCTGGTTATACATGCGAGTATTTTTTTTTATGCAAGAAAGAAGGCACCAGGACCTGCAAATTGCTCCCTCCAAGAAATAAACGACAGCAGAGCCAAATTCAAGATCAGTTCATTTCGAGATGCCTGGACACACTGTGTATGAAAGACTGGAGACCGTAGGCAGTAAAAAAAAAAAACAGATGGAGACAATTCCAGAGTTGACCTGTTGCATACATGAATGACTGGAGCAACTGTTAACTCTTCCATTAAAGAGTTGGACAGAAAAGGGCTGAGTTTGTTGCTAAGACGGGTGCTGCGTGCCTGCTGTGGTGGTGGAGGGATGCAAGCAGACAGTTCAGAGGAGCAGTGACCATTGAAGTGGCGATAGAAAAGAGACTGATGCAACAGTGCCGCGAAGAGACAGAGGTTGAAGGGAGCCAGTAAGAGGAAAGTTAATGAGACGAAAAGTCTCCGACTCCATCCTGTTGAGAAGAACTGTGTGGGAAGCCTCCCCACACATGACACCTGTGCTCTACACAGGAGCGAATAAAACCCGTGCATAAAGTCAACAACTGTGCAGGGCCGTGGGTTAGGGCTTCCTGACTAAAACCTCCCTAAGTGAAGAGTCCAGTCCTGCTGTGGACTAAAAATGGAAAGTTCATAATGATGATGATGAGAATACTACCATATATTTCTTTCTAATGACTGAATATAATATTTAGCTACGCGAGTTTCAGCCACACTCAAAAAGTGTGTAACCAGGATACGGGACGAGGACCCAACTCGCCATGTATCCCACCAACCACTTTCCCCAACCTCCTCCCATTAGAAAGTAGTTATTTATTTTTCAAATGTCATTACAACTATATAATAATGAATTCATAGAAGTAAAAGATTATTCTTATTAATTTTACACGTGTGGGGTGAGGACTGAGTTGGTGCGTGAGGACTGTGTTGGTGTGTGAGGACTGTGGTGGTGTGTGAGGATTGTGTTGATGAGTGAGGACAGTGGTGGTGTGAGGACTGGTGGTGTGTTAGGACTGTGTTGGTGTGTGACGATTGCGTTGGTGTGTGAGGACTGGATTGGTGAGTGAAGACTGTGGTGGTGTGTGAGGACTGTAGTGGTGTGTGAGGACTGTGCTCGTGTGTGAGGTCTGTGGTGGTTTGTGAGGATTGTGTTGGTGTGTGAAATATAATCTATTCGTGAGAACAAAACAGACTCGACCTTCTCATGGACCCACTTCACGTATAACTAAGGAGTGAGAAACAGGTAGACCTTTATCATACAAATGGATGGCGAGTGAGAAAGGGCCGGGGAGTACAAGAGGTAGATAAGGCAGAAGGCGGTAGATGTACGGGAGATAAATGCTTGAAAAGGCATACATATTGCATAATAAATGCAAAATTCCACATCAACAGCCTTGTGCTTTACCTACCTCCTATTCTGCCTGCCCCTCTGTTGTCTAATAAAGGTCTACCTGCTTCTCACTCCTTACAGCTGAAGGAGGTCCTTGAGAAGGCTGAATCTGTTGTCACCAATATATTATATAGGTATTTCTAAATCTGAGTACTGCAAATTAAAATTGAAGGGCACAGAGAAATATTTAGTTATAACCAATTATTCAAAGGGCACGGTAGCTCTGTCTGCTCATGCTACGCCCCAAGGAGTATTCAGAGCAATGCAATAACAAATATTCAATTATGAATAGTTATACCCAAAACATCATCAGTATACAGTATAAATCAATGGTTATTCAGTGGGGCAGTCAATCCCAAAATACCGACAAATTAGTCAGTAGACTGTCCTTCTGATGTCAGTTTATTAGTAATTTCCCACTGGTCAATCACTAGCCTATCACTGAGACCTTTGTCGGTCAGCCAGTCAGTCTCTCCAGAAGTCAGTCCCTTGATCCTCTGTTAGTAGTCACCACGAGAAAATGCAGCTGCCAGCCAAAGCTCCGTACATGCGGGATCACCATTAAATTCTTACGAGTAGACTGTTAACCAGGAAACGTGCCAGTCTTTGGATTACTGAATCGCTTAGAGCAGCCTGTAGCTTCCTGATTAAACCCTATATCTCTTGTAACCGGAGAACAAGCTGTTCCCTGGGTAATGCACAGGCACAGTGTGGATATGAGGGGTTAGGTCCAGAGCCTTGCCTGGCGCTTTCAAGGGAGACAGCAGTCAATCAGGCCCCAGCTCCTTCTCTACACTGCGAGACCATGCTTCATTTCAGCTGATCCACCTCCTGTTGCATCGACCCCTGGTAAGTTAAAAAGATCCCGGGTGCCAATTAACTAACAGGGCCCTCAGTGACCCACAGCCCGTTAACTTGGGGCTATCCATGCCTATGCTTCTATGTATTTTCCGGCGGTATTTGATCCTACGCACTCGAACATCCTTTTTACTCTACACTTACAACTAATATAAGTAAGCCGGAGGATTCTTATGCTGCAAGATCCTCACCTTCCGTATCTCTACATCTATCATATAAGGAAATTTTTAAACAAAAATATAATCCGTATATAACGTAAACTCAGTCATAATCTATATTCACAGACATGCATATTCATTCTTAATTTCCAAAACAAGACTTTCACTGATTGGGCATGTTACTATAGCATTTCATACATACTTTATTTCAATTCTGATCACAGGTGCTTGTGACATACTTGACATTGTTTCGTGGACGATTTTGCTTTGGGGCGATTCTGAGTGTATCCTGGACCATAAAGAGACTCCAGGCATGAATGACACTTGTGCTGCTTGCCTGACCTATTCTCATGTGTTACTTCTGGGACGGCCTCCTCTACATCTCCCTGTCCGAGCATCAGATTCATCTTAGCTATTGTATTCCTGGTCAGACCACAAGCCTGAACTTTTCTTCTTTCAATTTGCAGATTACACAATGCCTTCACTAACTGCTAGCCATAGGAGATTGAAGCAATTTATCTTGGGTCCTGATTATTATATAACGAATAAATTGTCTGTGAATTTACTCTGGCAGTGTTGACAATGTAGCCAAGGGCATTCACTGTCCATCTTCTAGATTTAGTGTGTACTGTATGAAAACTTATTCTCTGATCCATAATGTCAGTGCCTCCTTTAGTGAAATCATACAATTTAAATATATATATATATATAATATATATATATTATATATATATATATATATATATATATATATATATATATATATAAAATATATATATATATATTTTCAAATCATCATCCTTGGTAATGCTTAATATAGGGGAAACTGTGCTCAGAAGTAACACATCTTTCTTACCTTTGCTTTTGGTGGGTGTTACATAGGATTCAGTGTCATTTCCTCCCCGTGTTTCTTCCAGTAAACTTGGTATGACCTATCTTCCCTTTCTGTGACTATCTCTGGTGGTATGCCTTTCCTAGTAGAATCTATAGTACCTAAGGCTGAGATACCTTGTGTTTGAAGCCACTCCAGCAACTCTATACTGGTGTACAATCTATCAAGGCTAATAATCCTACCTCTAAGGTCGACTGAGTCTTGTAACTGACTTACCAGAGCTTTCACTGTTGGGACTGTACCGCGTATGTAGTGTGGTCCTGGCTCTCCAGGTTTACCTGAATATACAGCTGTCCTAAAGGTAAATGGATATCTAACAGCATTAATAGATTTATATTGGAGGCCATAGAGTACGGGTTTGCTCTTATTGTAGTCTGAACCCTATTTGTGTTCTGCACCCATACAACGTTTCATCAGTGGTCAAGAAGTCACCTGGCTCTAACACTGAGCAACAACAATTACTGAACTGTTCAAAAGCTCCCTGATTGCTGCAAACCGATCGTACCCATTTCTGGTGTCTGGTATCAATGTTGATCGTGTACCCATCTCTGGTGTCTGGTATCAATGTTGATCGTGGCAATACCCATCTCTGGTGTCTGGTATCAATGTTGTTAAAAGTTATGTCGGCATGTAAGAAACCAAATCGTTTTACTGACATGACGGCTTCAAATATTGGGTGACCAAACCCTTCCATGAAGAGACGATTATAGCAATATTTATTTTGTCCCAACAAACGTCTTGGATAGAGCAGGCCAAAAAAGCTTTTCAATTCTATGGCATCAGTCATCTTGACGTGTGTTGGTATTTCAGCAGTCAGTATTAGAAATTTCGGTAATTATGCCTTGTGTTAGCATGGGTTACAATACCATCAATCATATTAGATGTTATAAACAACTCCCATGCCATTATTTCTGTATTAGCTGACCTTGCCTCTCCTAACAAAACATCCTTCACTAGGCAATACCTTCTCAACAGGCGTACCTTCTGTATGATTGGTCCATAATATTGACTTACCGATATCTAATTTTCTCTGGGGTTTCTCTAAAATGCAGGTATATTCCCTGAGCTCGTGTGGCAGGACAAATTCGTCATAATTATGTTTGTTCAAGCACTGGTCCAAAGAACTGATTAATCTATTTTTCACAAGTGGCTTTCTGTTTCTGAGTGGTACCCACTCTTCTTCATTTTGTCAACATTCTGATCATCATCTACATCGTCGCCCTCAGCTACTCTATCCAAGGCAAGGTCATCATCATCATCATCGCCAACTACCTCTTCCAAGTAATCTTCGACTGGGTCAACATAGTCGAAAATAAAAGCAATGACTACGTCCGGCACATCCACCCCGTCCCCTAATTAATGCCTAACTAACCGTCATCCAGCACGCCACACGAGAGCCGCGAGGTTTGTGTGTGTGTGTGTGTGTGTGTGTGCACATTACAATGCACGTGTGTGTATCTGTGTGCACAATACAATGCACATGTGTGTATCTGTGTGTATGTGTACGAACAACCATTTCATTGGGTATGAGGAGTCATAGAGAAAAAACAATGAATAATACATAGATAATAAAATTAGTGAATGAAATAACTATTTCACTAGGTATGAGGAGTCATAAAGTATGAACAATGAATAATACATAGAAAATAAAGTAGTTTTAATGAAAATAGGAAACGTATCGTACGTCTGGAAGCTGTGTTGATGCCCGTTAGGCTTGCGTAGGCTAAGGTCCCAGATATTCCACTCATCTTCGAGCGTTTTCTTTTTGTTTAGCGCTCTCCACGGGGAAAAATCGTTAATTTTAAAGAAAACGCTCGTTTCAACCCAGTTTTTTCGCTCAGAATCACTATTTTGTTGTGTTTCCAGTAATTTAACAAGAAAATAATCGTGAGACCATGCATTGCTTACAAACTAGAGTTTATTGGCAAAAATTAGTTAGGGCGTATCAAAAATGATACGGGGTGCACCGAATAGGGTTAATGCAGTTAATGAGTATGGTGGTTCAGGAATGTAAACTAACCGGTGTTTTAAAGAAAAACAAAAGTCTGAATAATTTGTCAGCAATGACACTTTATAATGATGCATCACAGCCCATACTAACATATGGATATGACCTGGTTAGAAAATGAGCTAAATACGCCGTGAGTGATACAGGTGATAATAACTGTTATGCTAGGCGTAACCCACTAAGTTCTAATCACATCACTTGTTGCGATTTAAGTTTTATGCCAAAATGCCTAATCACATCAATTGAACACGGTCTGTAAAAAACTGGGGAGCGCTTGCTCCACCCCGATTATGACGTATGTGGCTTCAGGCCAATGAGAACTCGCCCCTGATGTGACGTGAGGGGGGTTCAAACCAACCCGGGCGGTGGGGGGACACCCCCCTCTCGGCCACCTCCATGACACCCTCTACTCCACTACCTCGCCCCCTCCTTGTCCCCCATCACTCTCCCACCCCTCCACGTAACTGCAGCTCTTCTCCCACAACAACCTGCGTCCCTTCCCACCCTCTCTTGCCCCTCCTCCCTCCCTGATAGCCTCGTCCCCCCTCCAACCCCTCCCCATCTCTCCTTCCTTGTCCCTCACTACCCATCCAGCCCCCAACAAGCCCCCGAGTGTCAGGCCGGATGTATGTACCTGTTTCATCTTATTTCTACTTCTTCCCAAATTTTTACACCTCACTCTGTTCATATCTCACTTCATACCTACCAGTTTCTGTACGTACGACGTTGGAGAATGCTGTATGTTGTACTACATATGACGCATCTTACTTTTTTTTTTTCCAGATTAGCACTTCTGAGTAGTGTCCGTCTGTGTTAGTTTTCGAAAGACTATGAGGCCTTGTAGGGCTACTCCCCGCACCCGTTTCATCTCCCCACACATACAAACACACCTGTTTTCATGGCTGGTGTGATTAATTCCAATGAAATGGAGAGTTTCCACAAGAGAATTTGGTAGTTGCCGAAACTATAATGATAAGTATGACGTGTAATGATAATGTGATAATTGTAATGGTGTGATAAATGTGTAACGGGAAGTTGGGACAGTAAAAAGAGAAATCGGAAACAAATTTTTTTTTTTCCTTTCTTATGCATGCATTTATAGCATTATTCAAGTTCATTTTGATGTCCTTGATGGTTATAAACATTTATATGCGTCTGTGTTAGTTTTGGAATGGCTATGAGGCCTTATAGAGCTACTCCCCACACCTGTTTTATCTCCCCACACCTATATACACACCTGTTCTTATGGCTGGTATGACAAATCCCATTGAAATGGAAGGTTTCCACAAGAGAATTTGGTTGTTGCCAAAATTTTTCTTCCCAAGTACCACGAAGGCCTTGTAGGCCTACTCCCGACACTTGTTATCTCCCCACACCTACATACACACCTGTTTTCATGGTAGATGTTACAGAACACAATGAAGTGCTTTCTTTTCATGCGAAAAGCTGGTTATTTCCAACCCCTGTACCTATAGGCCTACTCTCCACAGTCTACTTTATCTCCCTACAGTCTAGTAATCTCCCAGCACCTACATACACCTGTTTTCATGGTTGGTGTGACAAAACACTTTGAAATGACTTGTTTCAATAAGAAAAATAGGTAGTTATCAAAATTTTTGTTTTCCATTATTTTCGAGGGGTAACTATCATAAACTTTTTTTGAACTTTGACCCACGATTGTGTGGTAACCATTAGGTCTATGGGGGTACGGATTGCGTTGTCAGGTGTGTAAATTCTTCCTCTTTAGCCAGAACACAGTCAATTTGGCTTTGGTGAAAGTCGCCAGAACACCCCCCGAATTGCGGTTGTGGGAGGTACCCTGCCTGAAACAATTGCGGTCTTTAAAGGTTACGGGTCGGCTTCCCGTCCCCAGAACGCCTAGAGTGTAGCTGGTTTCCCTTTCTAGACCGGAGCTTAGACACAGTATGAGAGGAACAGGGCATAATAACATAGGACAACAACCTTACACATGTATTGACAAATTCTTTATGTGGAACAGGAAGACGAGTACACAATATGCAAATCAAATTAATATAGGCTGGTAGGTCGGTTTGGAGTATCGCACAGGATACTAGATAGACAGGGGTCTTAATTCGGATCTGGGGCAATACACAACTATTACAGTCTCTGCACAAGAGGCTCTTTTCCACTAGGGAGGCAAAACACAGGTTTTACTAGTTCATGGGAATCTGCTTTGGCACTGACTGTGGTTATAGTTTCACGATAGTTATAAGAGTCATGTCACTGTTTTCTGTTTCTTGATTTACACAGGGTGGCAGAACACTGACACAGAGTTATAATAGGGACACTGAGTGTTCGCCTCTCGCCTTACACAGAATAGATATGCACTGTTTCAGGTGTTTTTCCTTACTTCACTGAATCACACTTTTCGCTTATACTGCACAGTTCTGGCCACTCGTTGTCAGTCAGTAAGACCCATATATCACTATCACTGTTAGGGAATGTCTCTGATCGGGCAAAGGGGAAGGGGGCGGCCTGGGGGACTCACAGTCATCGTCCTGGGGTAGGCAGAATCCCTTAAGGAGTCCCTTCGTCCTGCGGCCACGGGACCACTCTCAGGGGCGTCGTCTCTCATCGAGGGTTTGGGCTGGGCGTGGTAAAGGACCCCTCACTGTCAGGGCTGGGGACTGGGGTCTGGTCCTTGGGGCTTGGGCCAAACAGATCCTGGATGTGCTCCCTCAGGCACCTGGTGGAGGAAGGGAGCTGCCTTCATCAGGGAGGGGTGAGGTCTCGCCCTGGGGTCCTGGGGGTGCCCTCAGATGCCCGTTGGCTGCAGTCTCCTACTCGTGGCGTCGCTGTCAAGTTGGGGCTGCAGCGTCGATCCTGGCCAGAGTCCGTCAGGTGGAGGTCCTCCTCAGGGGCCAACTGGACAGAGAAGAGGCCCGGAGATAACACCGGGCCTCTCCACCAGTCCTTGGGGCAGAAGTCCTCCTCCTGGAGGTTGCCTCAGTCTAGGAGAACAGGCGAGGCTGGGGCTGTGGAGTCGCTCCCGGCCGGAGTCTGTCAGGTGGAGGTCCTCCTCAGGGGTCGACTGGACGGAGAAGAGCCCCAGAGATAACACCAGGCCTCTCCACCAGTCCTTGGGGCAGAAGTCTTCCTCCTGAAGGTTGCCTCGGTCTGGGGGAACAGAGGGGAGGCCTGCGCTCCTGCCGGTAGGCAGGGCTGATGCAGGTCACCCACGTGTCGCAGCGTCACAGGGGATGAGGGGCTTTAGTGTACCTCCCCGGTGCAGCTATGGGCCGTCGCTGGGTTCTCTTGGGCAACAGACGGAGGGCGACTATGGGCCGTCCCTTTGCTGTCGGTGCAGCTTTGGGCCATCATCGATGCCCAACTCCCTGATGGGAATGCAGATGAAGCGCGGCTATGGGCCGTTGCTTGCCTGTCAGCGAAGCAGTGGACAATTGCCAAAGTCCCATATGGAGGGCGATATGCAGACGAGGAGCGTCTCCTGCCTACAGGCGCGGCTATGGGCCGTCGCTGATTCTGCAGGGGGTGTAGGCAGCACCTGACGGAGTAGCTATGGGCCGTCTCCTTATTGGCAGCCCGGCTATAGGCTGTGGCGTTTTTTGTGTGCAGCTTTTGGCTGTCACTGGGGCCCAGCTATAGGCCGTGGCCCTTTGGTTGGAGCTGCTATGGGCCGTCTCCTTATTAGCAGAGTGGCTATGAGCCATCTTTTGGCTTGTGCGGCTTTGGGCCGTCGCTGGGTGCTGCCTGGAGCTGTAGGATGAGCTCCACCCCGATCCTGGTGAGGGCTAGCTCGCCCAAGATGTAGCGCACTCAGACTAGGGAGGTTTCATCGAGTGCACTCCGGGGAATAGGGGTGCACGGCCCGGGTGAACTTATGTCCATATAGACTGGACATGCCGTGTGCTCTGTCTACCCCTCCGTAGTCTCCTCCTCAGGATGTGGTGGTGACTTGGGTTGCCACGGCCGATATTTCAATAACATTGACTAGAAAACAAAAATTTTCTTCTAAAATGATTGTTAAGAAGTAGGAATGGCATAAGTGCACAGATAAGAAATGAAAACAAGAGAGCATTCAGGATGGCAGGATATGTGGAGACTTGAGCCTTTTATTACTTTCCATCCTTCAGCCACAGACTTGTAGCAGGTGGACTGTAGTAATGGGTATAAGTTCTCAAATCTTCTCCCATCCTGAGTGCTCTCTTGGTGCTTTTTTCATCTCTTATCTGTGCAGTTTTGCCATTCTTACATCTTAACAGTCGTTTTAGAAGAAAATTTTTGTTTTCTATTTTTTGACCTCTTTGTGGAAGTGCAATTATGCACAGAGCAAGTGTTAGATGTGGATAGTTACATGCATAGCGTACTGAAAGACTAAAACAAGGGTACCTTCCCGTGAAAAGAAGTGTTTTGGTATGTTCTTTAACTGTAGGCGAGTTGTAGCCAACCATTATTACGTATGGGTGACTGCAATGGGGTTTTCAGGACGTAACTCGCGAACCATATCGAGAATACTTGTCTAAATATGAAAAGAAACATCTACACATGACAAGCAGCATTTTGGTGAATAATACGCTCGCATTCGCTATTGTGTTTTGGAGTTATGACTGATGAAGAAGAAAGATGAAAATCGATATTTTTGCCGTTCAGTTTTGCAACTCCAACGATGGTTAGCAAGACTTTGCGAGTAGTTTTGCACTTGACTAGTGAAGGTCTTTTAGTTCATAAGCTTAGAACTAAGCTTTGCGACCGTTTTCCCGCGAATGCTCCTATACCTTGTTGGAGAGGGCGCCCCTCTGAACCTGAAAATTCCCACTTATGGGGTGCTACCACACTCCGTGATAAAGAAAAAGCGTGATTTGGATAGGGTTTATAGGGTATGAAGCGAGGAGATATTTTGCAAAATAGGCAACATAACAGATAATACACACACACACACACACACACACACACACACACACACATATATATATATATATATATATATATATATATATATATATATATATATATATATATATATATATATATATATATATATGTGTGTGTGTGTGAAGACTTCACTTCACCGTGAAGATATGTATGGAAGCTAACCACGGGAGAAATGAAAGGAGCGACAGTGAGTACTTTCGTATATTACATCTTCAGACAGAGTGAGACAGAAACGTAAAGGGTTGAAGGTCTCTTATGCACACCCGCAGCAGGTAGTGGCACACAGAACAATGGATGACCTGAATTTTTACCTGCAGCTTAACTTAGGGTCACCTGCAGCAGGGAGTGGAACACAACAAAGGATGACCTGGATCTAAAAATACACGTGACAAAGGAGGAGGGAGTAGGAGGGGAGGAAAGGGGAATGGGAGGGAGGGGGAAGGGGAGAGGGGGGAGGGATAAATACTGCTGCTTAACTTAAGACTTAGAGGATTAATGCTTGGTGTGTCCCACACATGTGTGACTACACCACCAGGAGATGACAGGGAATAATCACGTGTTAGTCTGGGGGATACTGCTTAAAAATTAATTCAGTTAACAATTTATCACACTTAAAATGACCATAGCTCATGTTTAACATTCTTTTCATGTGTGCCAGAAATTAGACAAGATTCTATTACATTTCTTTCATCTAAGCTTTTTGATCTTGCTAGAATCTTGGAGCCTGTCCAGTCAATATGGTGATCACTGGATGTTTTGTGTTGAAATAAACCACTACTCTGTTGGGCTGTTCTTACACTGTATTTATGTTGTGAGATTCTAGTTTCCAAATCTTTTCCAGATTGTCCTATGTAAAATTTGTTACAGCTTTTACACGGGATTTTGTAAACAACGCCTGAATTACTGAAAGGGCTGTTCTTGATGAGAGTTTTTTTGATGGTGTTCTCATAAATGAATACTACTTGTACATTGAGTTTCCTCAGTATGTGAACAACATCAAGAGTACTTGATGAAAAACATTTACTGACCTCCATAACGGAGCAAAACATAGTTTGGCTCCGATACGTTGATGATATCCTGTCCTTCTGGCCTAACAGTCTTCCCATTGATGAATTTCTCCTGCAATTAAATTCGTTAGTTCTATCGATTAAATTTACTCATGAGATGGAAATGGATAATGAATTGCCATTTTTGGATGTAAAAGTCATCAGGGACCAAAATGTTTTAAAGACTAAGATATACAGAATACCTACAAATAGTATGTCATATGTTCATTACTATTCAAACAATCATATTAATGTAAAAAGATCTGTGTTCATATCCATGTACCTAAGAGCATATAGAATTTCAGACCCAGAATTTTTAGACGATGAACTAAAAATGATTCAGAGTATTGGAAAGAAGCTAAAATATCCACAAAGCATACTAACTCGGTGCCACAATACAGCCAAGAAACGATTCCTTGAAGGGAAAACTAATAAGCCAGATCGCCAGAACATTCAAAGAACCCTTGTCCTCCTCTTCCATGAAAATTTTCTTGATGTTGTTCACATACTGAGGAAACTCAATGTACAAGTAGTATTCAAATATGAGAAGACCATCAAAAAAATCCTCATCAAGAACAGCCCTTTCAGTAATTCAGGCGTTGTTTACAAAATCCCGTGTAAAAGCTGTAACAAATTTTACATAGGACAATCTGGAAAAGATTTGGAAACTAGAATCTCACAACATAAATACAGTGTAAGGACAGCCCAACAGAGTAGTGGTTTATTTCAGCACAAAGCATCCAGTGATCACCATACTGACTGGACAGGCTCCAAGATTCTAGCAAGATCAAAAAGCTTAGATGAAAGAAATGTAATAGAATCTTGTCTAATTTCTGGCACACATGAAAAGAATGTTAAACATGAGCTATGGTCATTTTAAGTGTGATAAATTGTTAACTGAATTAATTTTTAAGCAGTATCCCCCAGACTAACACGTGATTATTCCCTGTCATCTCCTGGTGGTGTAGTCACACATGTGTGGGACACACCAAGCATTAATCCTCTAAGTCTTAAGTTAAGCAGCAGTATTTATCCCTCCCCCCTCTCCCCTTCCCCCTCCCTCCTATTCCCCTTTCCTCCCCTCCTACTCCCTCCTCCTTTGTCACGTGTATTTTTAGATCCAGGTCATCCTTTGTTGTGTTCCACTCCCTGCTGCAGGTGACCCTAAGTTAAGCTGCAGGTAAAAATTCAGGTTATCCATTGTTCTGTGTGCCACTACCTGCTGCGGGTGTGCATAAAAGACCTCTACCCTTTACGTTTCTGTCTCACTCTGTCTGAAGATGTAATATACGAAAGTACTCACTGTCGCTCCTTTCATTTCTCCCGAGGTTAGTTTGCATATACAGTATATATATATATATATATATATATATATATATATATATATATATATATATATATATATATATATATATATATATATATATATATATATATATATATATATATATATATATATATATATATATACATCATCCAATCCAACGTTGCCCCATGAGGAGCGTAGGAACCCGGGGCTAGGCAAGTTGGTCCTGACATCTAAGATGAGAGTGACCAGCCTCACTCTTCCCTGAGTGGCATTACGTGAGCAATAAACTCCAAACACCCTTTGGATATAAATCTTCACCGGCTCAATCCGATTGGCGCGCCTTAATTACCCACTAAACCACCAGGCGCCATAATTTGGTTATATGGTTACCACCCAGCTTAGTAAATGGTTTCCTGGTGTACAGGAAACCATTTGGCTTGTCACTCAGTGTAGAGTCACCCACAGGCAGAAGGAAGAGGAGATAATGAAGGAAAGAAAGACGGAAGGGGGAGTGTAGAGTCACCCGTAGGCAGAAGGATGAAGAAAGAATGAAGGAAAGACAGAAGAGGATGGAAGGAAAGAAGGTTGGAGGGAAGGAAAGAGCAGACGCCTGACAGCAGCACTACATCAGATAAGTGGATGGTGAGCGTGTATATATATATATATATATATATATATATATATATATATATATATATATATATACACACACAGACAGATAGATGGATAGATAGATCATCTATCATCATAGAGAGAGAGAGAGAGAGAGAGAGAGAGATTGGTTATCGAGACATTGTGGAAGAGAGGCAGACGTGGTGGAGTGGCCATAGAAGGGAGCTTCAGGTAGTGAGTCAGGTGTGGTGTAGTCTAAAGTCGTCCATCTTCTCTACCACCATTCTCGTATAGTTCGACTTGTTTTCTCTTTCTTGCCCCCTACTATCAATCTTCTGATCCCTCACTTGAGACACCGTTTCAGATTATTATATAGTCTCTCCTCATGTCTTGCCTATTTCCCCTTCCTCTCCCATTTTTATTCACTTCACATAGTTGACCCTTCCCTTCCTTCCGTTCCCTTTCATCCTTCCATTTTTCCTTCCTTCCATCCCTTGTTCTTTTCCCTGTCTCCTCCCCTCATTACTTCTTTGCCACCTTGCTTCCTTCTCCCTTTCGTCAGTCTTTTCGTTCCCTCCCTCTATACCCTTCCCTTTCAGCCCTGTCTCTCTCCTGGTTTTCCTGCTTTGGTTCATCGTGCTTCTTCTCTTTTAATCTTTTGGCAACGAGATGTCACTCCCTAAGCTGAATAAAGTCATCTGGTGGAAGCACGTATATAACGGCTTAGAATTTTCCTGGGGTGAAAGGCGTACTGGAGACTCATTTTGACACACAAAGAGAAATTACTCCTAAACTGAATAACTTCGTCTGTTCGGAATGTAGGTCAGACCTATTCTTCATTATCCCCTTTTTTTTATGGCGCTGTGCTAAGGCGAATATGTCCTGTAGTAGAAGCAAAAAAATAAAATGAGGTCCCTGTCGGTATATTCGGACAAAAGCTCGTCAAGTGTATTTTATCTATCTATCTATCTATCAATCAGTCAATCTATCTATCTATCTATCTATCTGTCTGTATATCTATCTATCTATATCTATCTATCTATCTATCTATCTATCTATCTATCTATATATATATATATATATATATATATGTTGTACCGGTACTATACCTCATACTTTCATTTGCTGGGTTCCAAAGGTGAATACCGCAGAAATTATTATTATTTTTTTTATATGATGTATTAGGAAGTCACGGACATTCTGTGTATGAGTAAACTCTGTGGAACAGTGCGCCAGCTTTTGTCAATGACTCTTCTGGTAGCCTAACTGATTTCATTCTGCATTCTGCGACGCCTTTGCTGAGCTTATGATCAAACGCCTGTGATTCTCTTTTCGCAAAACATAAACTTATAGCATTAGCTGGAACATATTCTTAGCAGATGAGCTATAATATATTCTCAGAATTCTACAACTCGTTGTCATGGAAATATAATAATCTTGGTTACCTGGATAAGGGCTGCTCCGAATAAAGGCTGGTGATAATATGAACAGTAAAACCAAAAATACGACCCCTTCTGAACTGACTTCATTCTGAATATTACATCGCCACTGGCTTGGTCCTTATATGATTTAACCAAATTGTTTGGTGCTAGGCAAGTTAATATTTATAGGTGTACTCAGAACAGAAAAATGGTTTATTCTGGGTAGATTTTTACGTCTTTGCAAGTGGAATTTCCCTTATGTGGACAAAATCCTCTGCCAATAGTCCAAAGAACTTGGTGAGGTCCACAAACAGCAGGAAAACTTAAATTTGGCGATAGTCCGGTTATTAGGGAGCAATCTGTGTGTGGCCCGAACTGAGAGAGAGAGAGAGAGAGAGAGAGAGAGAGAGAGAGAGAGAATTATGATCAATCGGTTGACCTTCCAATACATACAAGCCTATTACACTGTCACACCGACAAAATGTTGCTTCTCTCTCTCTCTCTCTCCTAAGCTTTATTACACACACACACACACACACACACACACACACACACACACACACACACACACACACACACACACACACACACACACACATAAACTTCTAAGCACGTACTACACATTCATTTAGACACACATATGGTTGTAATATATTTTTTATATTAATGACAAAGAAGTCATGTGTACGTACGTGTACATTTTTTATTCATGTGTGTGTGTGTGTGTGTGTGTGTGTGTGTGTGTGTGTGTGTGTGTGTGTGTGTGTGGAAAAACTGCCTGTTAGTATCAACAATACCCCGTGCGGTGCTTTTGTGCGTGTAGAGTATATGAATGTGTTGTACGTGGGTAGATGTTTTTGCATCTGTGCGTGTGTCCGGCTGTAGGCTATGCCTAAGTACTCAAGTTTCATACGCGTGGGAGGGTACCAGTGTGTATGTATTCATGTACCACTGTGCGTGTAACGATTACATTAGCTGTATTAATGTGCCTTTTCACCCCGCCCACAATTTATTGTGGAAAGGGTGTATGTGATCGTCGGCGTTTATTTGTTTAATTATTGGTCTGTGCATTAAGTTCTGAACCAAAAAACGGATCATCTTCAAACTTTGCACGGGTTTTGGGTATGTGGGGCTGAGGAAGTGATTTGATTTTGGTGAAAGTCCATCAGGGGTAAGGGTGGGAGTGGGGGGCCCAATTAGGGGGACCAATGATAATGATAGGGAGTAAATTTGTCAAAGTTCCATAGGAGGCAAACGGTGAGAGATGGACACATGGTTACTCTTAATCACTAATAGGAAGTCATATATGGGGATTTAATTGGCACTATTACATTTAACCTTGGCTGACCTTGAAAGGTCAAAATCAAGGTCACACACATTTTGACTGCTTAACTCAGCCGAACGGTGAGAGGTAGGCACATGGCTACTATTGATCATTAATAGGAAGTCATATATGGAGATGCTTTTGGCACCCTAAGATGTGACCTTGAATTACCTTGAAAGGACAAACAGAATGTCGATAAAAATTTAAAGTTTTAAACATTAATTTATAAAACTTCAATTAGCCCAATTTCCTTTGACCCTAAGTGACTTTGACTCCAATTCAGAAGGCGCGGGCGGGGTGTTGTGACCTCGGGTCACTTTGCTCTAGTTTATGTGTATATGCATATGCGTTTTTTTTTTTTTTTTTATGTACCAGGGTGTGAGTGTGTATGTACTTTAGTAGCAGTGCTTGAGTGTGGGTACAAAGTTGGGTGTGTACAGTATGTCTGCTCTGTTTTTCTGTGTATGTGCATCGTGTTCACATAGGTATTAGTGTACGTACTTGTCACAGTGTGTGTAAATATGTGTGTACAGACTGGTCGGAGTATTTGTGTCAGTTTATGCATGTGGGCAAAGTTACCGTGTGTACAAAAAAGTGTGTGTGTGTGTGTGTGTGTGTGTGTGTGTGTGTGTGTGTGTGTGTGGTCAATAAATATACATTGGAATTACAACGACAGTAAAAAGTAATCGACGAAAGAATCTTTATTTGCAAACGACATCTTAGCAGTGGGTAAAGGGGCAGAGAAAAAAGAAAATGAGTGTTGATCTGAACAGGTAGAGTATGAAGATAATCTTGGAGATGACTATGATGACGAGGAAAAGTACACAAACAGACATGACTACTTCGAGTTAAAGGAAAAAGTAACCGAAAATCTAGTATTGTTGAAAAAATACATCCATTTAGAACCGGGAATTCAGACGGAACAAATTTTAGTAATGAAATCAAGCGAAGACTATGAAATGGAATTAAATGGCTACATAAATGATAAGCCAATGCCATTATATGATAAGAGACAATAAAGAATGCTTTCTTCCTGTTCTACCTTATAGATCGAAAACCTTGAGTCTAACAATATCCTTGGAACCTAAGCTTAGGAGGGCACAGAGAGGAATGAAAAGGAGTATGGTAGTTTTCGCATGGAAAGATGTAAACAGAGTTGACTGGATATGGCAACAGACGAAAGTAAAGATACAGTTAACATAGTCAAAATGCGGAAATGAATATAGCAGGCCTTGTCCTTTGTATAACAGACAAAGGATAGACAAATGAGGTAATGCAGTTGCAGCTGATAAATGGACAGAGAGGACAAAACAAAGTGGAAAAATGAAGCTAGAATACATGATGGACTTGCAAGGAACATGCTTACACCCAATAGGAGAGAGTGAAGAAAGATGTAAGGAGAATTTTGGTCATACGGGGGATTGACTCGGGATATTGGCCTCTTCAGTTCGAGTATGTATTTTTAATGTAAATTTTACTCACTCCAGACGACGTTGTTCAGCCTGGGACAATTTTGTTCCTGGACATGTTCAGTATAGACTTCATTAACGCCTTCACTACAAGAGGTCTTCCCAAAAGCAGAATAAAGTAGCCAGGAAACATCAAGAATAAGCAAACGGACGTCCTCGGTGTGACATAATTAATGCTGATGTCGTTTATCTGCTCATCCAAGACAGTACTGGGATGCCTTCCCATCCACACCTGCCCCATCAATCACCAAAGCTTCATGCTCGATACCGTCTATCGTCTGACCAAAAATCTGGCCTGCTGTTCCACTTCGTCTGCTTCACACTTAGGGCACATCTGCTAGTTTCCTCCCGATTGCTTCATATAAAAAAGAATATCATATATACCAGGTCTATCATAGCTTAGAATTATTAGGCTATTCATAAGAGGAATGTGACACACATGGCACAGTAGGGTGGCCAAAAAAATAATAATAATAATAGTTTTGCTGCTCCACAATGCTGCCAATGTTCCTACTGACAAGACATGTTTCTGGTAAAATTTCATCAGATTTGAGCAATATTTAAGGGTTGCACAAAATGAAGGTTTCGGGGAATACTCAACAGAAAGTGAACAAAATTCGAATAACTACTATCACTGTTTAAACCAAATGTGTTAGTGTTTTATTAACAACCTTTAACACTGAATAAAACAAAAATGTATAAATGTGAGTTCGTTATCAACAAATTATTAACAACTTCCAATTCTGTATAAAAGAAAAATGTATAAATGATCGTGATTTCAGTATACCTAAGTGTTCTGTAATGATGGTATATACATAGTGTGAGAGAGAGAGAGAGAGAGAGAGAGAGAGAGAGAGAGAGAGAGAGAGAGATTATACTGCAAAAGAGAGATACATAGTGAGAGAGAGAGAGAGAGAGAGAGAGAGAGAGAGAGAGAGAGAGAGAGAGAGAGAGAGAGAGAGAGATTATACTGCAAAAGAGAGAGAGGGGGGGGGGAGAGAGAGAGAGATTGTACTGAAAATATTCTTATTTACTAAGTGTGCACATAAAACATCTTTTACTTAATATGTACTTAAATTTAAGACGTTCAGATAAGTTGTGTTCGGTGAAATATATAATAACTTTACTGTGGCAAAACTGATTTATTAGAAGAAGGGTACATTTGCCTATGAGTTTTGACTGTAACAGAAAGTGCTTCAGGTCTTAATTATTTGTCATTGTACTGTTGTAAGACTCAGTGAGATTAATGCCTCTTTCTGTTAAGTCATTCACCACTTTTACTCCATCAATTTTCTTCTGTATGGCACGATAAGTGTCATATGCTAGCCAGGTAGCAAGGTCTTTGTCTAGAAATTCTAATTCTTCACAGTCTACATTTACCAGGTTCAAGAGTTTCATTGACCCGCTTGTAATGTGTGCTTCCAGTGGATGACTAGTGTCAAATTCTGTGGCTGGGATGCGATGTGCACAGTTTGGTTTTGGTGGTCTCTAAGTTTGCAACCGTTGCAGCTTTTGTTTTATTGTTTACAGGGTTACCAGACAGAGCCATTGTTGCTAGGTGCTCAGACAAATATAGAGATTTAGCTTGATTGTTTTCAAGGTCTTCTTTCTAATGCTGACATCAGGGTATGACTGAAGCATATTAATCAACTTTAAATCATTGAAAGGGCCCTTTTGTGGAACTGGAGCTTCATGCCAGAACCTAGCATATAATTGTCAGAGGGACAAACAGTCCAAATATCTTAAGTCTTTAAAATCAAGAGCAGTGACCTTAAACTGACCTCTAAAGAGCAATAATTTCAAAGCATATACAAGTATTCCTTTCATCATCCAACGAGCATGGTGTGTGCCAACAGGAGCACGAAATCTGTATTGTCCATCTGGTGCACCGCCTAGAAAAATGAGACTCAGCTACAGAAATTCCTGGTAGCCTTCACGTGAATGCTTTTCTTTAATTGCATGTGTATAGTATGTTATTGTTTCCCTATGCAGAATTTCGTAAGTGGAACTAAACATATCATCATTTCCTGGCTGCAAAGCTTCTTGTTTGATCTTGCCCCCAGCATTCCTGAAAACGTTGAATAGCTTAATTTCTGGACCAGATGACGGTCTAAAAGCTTCACTCACAGTAACTGATAAAACTACTTAAAAATTATGGTGAAGACAGGCTAACCATATCACTTCCAAGAGATGTCTCTATTAGTGTACAAGCACCTGCCCATAAACCTGTATTTGAAGCTGTAGTATCAAAAACCAAGCCTTTGACTTGTGACGTCAGACTCCAATCTTCTAGCAGCTCAGTGCAGGCTTTGGCTTCTTCCTTACCTGAACTGTGGTCTACCTTTGGTACATCAAGTAGTTTTTGTTTCAAATCCTGTTACGAATGTGGCCACCCTCTCCACTTGTTTAGATTTCATGGCTTTAAAATCAGGTAAGAGCTTCCCATCACAGTGCAGTAGAAGGGGTATTGACGAATTTATAGATGATTTCTATTTCGAAGCTCTTATTTCCCGAATTTTAATCCGAGCATGCCATATACCACTTCCTGAACATCATGACCCAGAGCACTTGGTATGACACTGGTAACAAACATTGCTTTACTATTAGAGAGATTAATCCTGTCCAATGTTGATGCAACATGTGGTGTCACAACTGTATTTAGAGTATTTTTAGATGGCTAGGGTAAAGATAATCTGATTCTGAATCTTCATTCCCTCCACTGCTATCATTGAGATTTCCTGTATCTTTCTTTAGAATTAAACTATTTCCCTTTTTTTTCTTCTCGCACAATTCTGAATTGTGCCCGTTTTTCCTTTTTTGCCCAGATTTTGTCAGCATAACTCATGCTGCAACGAGACGTGTCTTCATTTCTCACGCTTTGAAGAGCATCTTTGCTGGATATTCCAAAAAGTCTGTGGAGTTCACCAAGATACATTTATTCCTTTAACCTCTGATTTTAAGAATTTCTTAGGTAGGCTTTTTTGAGCAGACAATACTCATCCTATATTCCTAACAGCTTTTGCACAGCTGAGTCATTCGTTTGTACTGGTATTCTGGCTTTCTCCCAGTATATCATGGAAGCCCTGGCCGCTAATTTGGCATTTTCTCTGACAGTGTTCGTTTTCTGCATAATGGTAGAATAAAATCTCTAAGACATGTAATTCTGTGGAAAGTTTACTGCTTGTGATTTCTTGTTCTGGCTTTCCAACAAGTCACACCGATGGGGAACCTCGAGCTTCATACATCTTTAATCACATGCTCAGTTGAAATGAACCAAAGCAATGTTAAAAAGAGCTCTCTCTAAAGGACAAAAGCTTGTGATTAAAGCTTTAAACTTATCTAAAGTCTAAAAGTGTACTCACCAGTACAAATATTAGATTTGAAACGATGCTGATTTATATTGTTAGCTGGCCTCCAGTTTAAAGATTTGAAAGCTTGATACATAGACCACAGAAGCAGTGTAAAAACTATAAAGCTGGGCAGTGAATAACTTAACACTGCATTTGCAGAAGTTTATATTAAAACCATTAAACCAGATCTTGTAAAAAAGAGCATACAATCTTTGATAAAACTTTAGCAAGGTACCCAAATAACCGCACAGCCAGAATTTCATACATATTGATACACAACCTGATTTTTTGTTCCGTGAACGTTGCACTGCAGCGCGTGAGTGAACGGTGAATAGCCTAGCCCTATCTATCAACAGACAAATAAAGACAACCGTGAAGCCATTGGTAATGGTTTCCGTCCGCGACAAACATTTTGGGGAATGATGTGAATAGGAAACCTTGACAGTGTTTGTAAACCTAAGGGTATGGGTCACTTCCACAGCAAATCTGTTGGCGTCTCAACTAAAATATTTAGAAAATGGCTGGTATTGCTGGTAAGGATTTTCTTTTTGCCATTCCCTCCAGTTCGAAAAATATCTTCTAAGCCTTAGATAATCGCCACAAGATAGGAAGAAAGAGATGTACAGTATATACTGTATGTGTCGTCCTCAGGCAGAAGGATTAAATGCCTATCTATTCATGCCAAGAAGTATTTCCTTACATAACTGACCCAGTTGCCTTCATATTTCACTCATCAACCAGAGTGGCTGCCTTGGTGAATATTATCCACAGGTTTTTGGGCGCTGGAATGTAGTTTTGCGTAGAGCAGGATATACATAAATATATGTAGAGTCTGCCTTAATCCTTTGAATCTGAAGGCCCAAATATTGTGGGGGTAATAGTGGTGTTGGTTGCAGCCGAAGTCATGACAGTGGTGTACATGATGGTGGTGCAACTGAGTGCTGATGCTAGTATTATTTTTTTTTTCCTCGCCCGGACGGAGTTCGATAAGGTATTGTTTTTGGTCGAGTTTCTTTGTTTATTCGCTTGTTTGTTTGTTTGTTGGCAACATTACGGAAAACCGGTGAATGAACTTATATAAAACTTTCAAGATATGTAGGCACTGGTCCCCTAAGAAAGTGATTAAATTTTGGTGGTAATCGAGTGATCTTGAAAGATCAGAATCAGGTTCACGGATTTTCAGAGGGCTATAACTTGAAACCGGCTGAAGATAGAGATATTTACTATTAGGAACATACGATCGTAATATCGGCTTTCATTTGGCACCAAGAACTTTGACGTTGAATGACCATTAAAAGGTCAAACTCAAGGTCACAGTTATTAAGGGAGCTATAATTCGAAACTGGTTGAAGATCTAGAGATGCTTACTTTTATCAACATTTGGGAAATTCCATATGGGTTTTTAATTGGTACCTTGACCTTTGACGTTAAGTGAACTTGAAAGGTCAAACTCAATGTCATGCATATTCAGGGAGCTATAACTCGAAACTCGTTGAAAATGGAGATATATAATATCACCAGGATGTAGGAATTCTCATATGGGCTTTCATTTC
>NC_137037.1:17564172-17639172 GCF_032717465.1 Coenobita brevimanus | reverse complement strand
GTGACATATGTGATCGTGGTATTCTTATCTGCTATAATGAAGTCGATTTCATTATTTGTTTCTCCATTTGGGCTTCTCCAAGTCCACTTTCTTCCTGTTCTTCTGTGGAAGAATGTGTTCATTATTCTAATGTTAAACATTTTAGCAAAATTAACCTGCATTTTTCCTCTTTCATTCCTTTCTCCCACTCCAAATTTTCCCATACATGCATCTCCATTTTTCGACTTTCCAACTTTTGCATTGAAGTCTCCCATGAGTATAGTATATGTTATTTCCTCTTCGTCCATAATATGGGAGATGTCATCATAGAATGTTTCTATTTCTTCATATATATATATACAGTATATATATATATATATATATATATATATATATATATATATATATATATATATATATATATATATATATATATATATATATATATATATATATATATATATATATATATATATATATATATATATATATATATATATATATATATATATATATATTTATAGATAGATAGATACATAGGCGAATATAGACAGACAGGTATATATAAACATATGAGTGTAAAAATATATATATATATATATATATATATATATATATATATATATATATACAGTATATAGATATTTTTGCGTTTTCGTACACTGAAGAACGAGGGTTTGCGCCCCGCCAGGGTAATGAACTTTGGGAGCGTTCTTCAGGTCACGTACTGCAAGGGGTGCTGTGGTTGAACCAGTGTCGCTTACTATAAAGTATGCTTGCACCTAGTCGGCTTGCGTGGGCCGATTACACTTGGTTCACAGACTACACACACATCCAAAGCCACTCCAACACTACAATTACACTTACAAGCACTTCTTACCCTACATACAATCTCTACTAGACTGCGTAAGCCACTTGGTAGAGATACATTGGCTGTATCGTCTCCATTTCGGTCGGGATAGGCCTGTCCTGCAGTGGACACACAAACGGCTGATGAGATGTTATACTGTATATATATATATATATATATATATATATATATGTGTGTGTGTGTGTGTGTGTGTGTGTGTGTGTGTGTGTGTGTGAATTTGTGCAGTTCATGATCTAGATAAATTTGCTGCTCTGCTCTTGTTCGTGTAAATTATAAGTTTCCTAAACGTATTGGGACATTTAGTTTGCTACCTCCCGATATTTAGAAGACAAGGTGACAACAAGCGACGTTTATAATTATGAAGCATCAGTGAACTAACACTCAAGCCACTTAACAGTGAGAAGCCTTTTAATGACCATAAAATATCAGTTCAAGCAATTTCAGGAACTAACTGGATTTGATTAACTGATTTGCCGGGACTGGACGTGTCACACTCCTTAACGTTAGTTCTCCCTGTGCCAGCAAGCTAGAGTAACAAAATGTGTTATCTGTGTATGTGTTGTAAGGTTAGTGTTGAAGGAAACAAAGAAATAGATGTTTGCAGTGCATTGTGGAGTGTTAATTGGGAACGGAAAAGTAATGAGGTGTTAAAATGCAAAACAGTGGGACAAAAATACCAAGAAAGGAATGTCACATACAAAAAAAAATAAAAAAAACATTTGGTTTTAACCTGCCCCGTCCCGACCACTTTTTCACCACTGGTACCCCCCAATCCCGACTATTTTTGGACCCAAATTTTTTTTTGCTAAAACTTTCACTTTTGGTCAGAAACAATGGTCAATCACCAAGAAAGTGTTCACCGGGGTCCATAAGTGGCCTAAACAGGTATACCTTCGTTACACCTGATACAGTGTTCTGTGGAGGTGGTCTGAGGTTCTTATGTTTTCTATGGTATTATAAGTCTGGGAAACCAATGAAAGTAAGTAGATATGTATTTATTACAAACATAAAAACATGTGATAAAGAGTAAACTGGATTTTATACAAAAATAGAGGTGAAATAAGCATTGTACCAACGTGCGAACCGAGCGAAATCGGCCAAACTGTTCAATATGAATCGCTAACATTGCTGAATCATGATACATATCATTTTTTCTACTTACATAATACATCTCCAATAACATTATACCATTTTACATTTTATTGAACTGTTTTTACGTATTCACAGGCCTTTCGATAACATTTAGCGTAATGTTAGCGCTTATTTACGTAGTGAGTGAACTCGCTGTGACTGTTGTTTCAACTCATATTGTGTTTTTTCAACTTTCATAATACTTTCCTAATAACATTATACACTTTTCCACTTTTGAGAACTGTTTTGAGATAGTTTCAGGCCTTACGTAAATATTTAGCATAATAATAGCGCATAATAACACAGAGGGTGAAGTCGCTATGACTATTATTTCAACTTACAACCTATTTTTGTACTTATATAATACTTCTCCACTAACATTACACATGTTTCCACTTGATATAATTGCTATCACATAATTGGAACCTTACTATTCTACTGAGCGTCATATTATCGCATATTTACACAGTGAGTGTTATCGCGATATCATTTGTTTCATCTTACACTAGTATTCAACTTATAAATTACTTTCCTACTAACATTACACCCGTTTCCACTTTATATTCTTGCTATCATATATTTACTGACCAGAGTGTTATACTGAGCGTCATATTTTCGCAGATTTACACAGTGGGTGTAGTTTTGATATCACTTCTTTCAACTTACACTATTTCTCAACTAATACATTACTTTCCTGCAAACATTACACCCGTTTCAACTTTATATAAGACTTAGCACCTACTGACTGGCCTTACCATTATACTGAGCGCCATATCGCCATCCCACACAGTTTCAGTAGTGTAGGAAGTTATGATACTTCTGAAACATGGCTGAAGGCACAACGCAACATTGCACTCTACACACTCATACCTTGTGTATTTTCTCTGAGTGGCTGGTCTGACTGTCGAGTGCTTGCATACACGGCAGCGGCGCTGAGGTTTACGACGGTTTGGTTGGGAAGGGATTGTGCTAGGATAGTGGCGTCCTGTGAGGCGTAGGGGAGTCTGGGCAGCCATGGGGGTGCGGGTGTGGTGTGTGGGTCTGTCCTGGGCATGCCTGGCGATTATTTCACGTGCCAGCTCCCTCACAAACACCTCAAAGGTCTCTGATACTCCCGTTGTCATGGCGCGCAGGTAGTGTGCGTTCAGGACCGTGATGTCGAGCAAGTGGAAAAAGAGTTTTTTGTACCACGTCATCGTGGTCCTGGCACAGTCAACACTGGAAATCATAGAGTCTGACTGATCCACTTGCCTCATGTTCAGATTATATTCCAGTACAGACTCGGGTTTCCAGACGTTGCGCCTCCTCTCGCTACGGTGATCAACGGAGTCTATGCGGTGCATCAGGGGGCTGTGTACAGTTGATAGGAGGCAAACTTCCCTGTTGTGGTTCCACAGGGTGGCAAGGATGTTATTTGCCTGGAAGAATACCACCTCGTTCTTGTCAAGTTTCCTCCCTATCTTGTTCATATGGCGACGGTTTCTCTTGACTGTACCACAAACTCCGGTGTCGTGTTGGTAGAGGAACCTAGCGAGAAGAGGGCTAGTGTACCAGTTGTCCAGGTACAACACATGACCACGATGAAGGTACTCCTCTATCATTGTCTTCACCACGGCCCCTGAGAGTCCTATACTACGATCTTCTGTTATATCTGTCTGTGCGCCCATGTACAAGACTATATCTTGCACATAATCAGTCTTACAGTCACAAATAACAAAAATCTTGAACCCGAAACGTTGTCTCTTGCTGGGTATGTACTGGCGAAAGGAAATATTGCCTCTCCACAACACAAGACTCTCATCTATGATGAGGTCTCTGTAAGGATAAAATGAGGAGCGGAACATTTCCCGTAAATGATCAAATACAAGCCTAATTCTCCTCATTTTATCAGTGTTATTAGCATTAGCTGGATCTTCTGCATCAAAAAAGTGGAGGCGGCCGAGAATCTGCTGAAATCTATTACGACTCATCACCTTTCCAAAGAAAGGTGTGATGGTCATTGGGTCAGTGGTCCAGTATGCAGGTATTTGATTTTTTCTTACAACACCCATCAAGAGAACCAGGGCAAAAAATAAGAATATCTCAGAAATTGTCAGAGGATAGTCATATTGCTGGGAATGCCTGCTCGTTGTTCCCAAACGTTCACTTTCACGGCGCTGTGTTCGTGAAAATAGGTTTGTCTGTTCCACTATGCGCCCCACAAACGCCTCCCCAAAGAACAGGTGGAAGAAATCCACCCTAGTGGAACCCGCATGCACACCTGGAGCCGTGCAACCAGACCACCACTCCTCAGTGAAAGGGTGAATGATGGGAGTAAAATTACTCCCATCTTCCCAGTTCCACGAGACACCACCGTCTCCAGCCTCGTCCCCATCGTCGCCTTCATTAGGGTGGGGAGGTGAGGGTGGTGGGGGAGGTTGGGGAGGTGGAGAGTGGCGCCTTTCATCACTCGCACTTCTCTTCCCTCTCCCTTTTCCTTTACCCTTTCCCTTCCCTTTCCTTCCTTTCCCCACATCCTGGGGCTGTGGGGAGGAAGTTTGGGAATATTGTGGGGCGAAAGACGTGCTGGGGAGTGGCTCCACCTCCTCTCCCCTAGGCCTACGTGCACCACGTGAACGTGCTGCCTCCCTCACACCACTTTCCCTTTCACCCCGCACTCCCGCCACACCACTTTCCCTTTCACCCCGCACTCCTGCCACACCACTTTCCCTTTCACCCCGCACTCCCACCACACCACTTTCGCCTTCCCCAGACAAAACACTAGGACCATACCTTATTTGCCTTCTCGCCCCACCTTCTGATCCTCGGGGTGAGATTTTTTCCTTCCCCAGCCACGAGGCAACATCACTTCCTAAGCTGCCATCATCGACATCATCCTCATCCTCGTCCTCATCAGAATCTCTCTCTAGGGGATGGAGAGAGGTCCGTGCAGGTGGTTTGGGTGCAGGCTGGCCTTCCCTTGCCTTACGATATGTGACATACCGCTTTTTCCGGGGCGAAGGGACCTCCTCATCACTGCTTGTATTTCCTCCTCAGGCTGCACATAATCTCGATCCACCACATCATCATCAAGTGGAGAATCACTATCTCCAGTGAAAGCATCCAGGGCGGATTGTATTTCGTCGTCTGAGAGACCTTTACACGCCATGTCTGACCTGGGTCACTGCTAACAGGTGAGTGACCGAGACAAGGGCGAGCACAGGTCACGCGGGGTCTGGGACGCTGCCCGCCTGGCAGCAGATAGGGGAGGCTTGGGTAGGTGGGCGAATCGAAAATCTCGCACGAATTTTGAAAATTGTGGAAATTATGAACCTTGTAATTGCAGGATGTTAAAGTACGTCGACGGGATTGGCAGTGACAAAACGTGAGGACGTGGAAGAACGTCGACGGGATGCCGCGGGTTAAAAGAGGTAATGACTGAGACGTTGTTTGTTGTGTACAAATTTATCCCTGAATTTCATACTGAAATTAACCAGGGAGGAGAAAACATACAAAACAGTTTCAAATTCATTATGAAAACGTTCTGTTTTCATAATGAATTTGACACTGCAAGGCAGTATCGTTGCATCAAAAGGGGTGAGATGTACAGAGAGAAAGCCAAGACAAGAAACAACCTCGTGAGATGTTTTATGCTACTAGGTAATCACACTGGTGTTCACGAAGTGCGGATGATGTTAAAATGTATGTTTGTGTGTTAGAAGGAGAGAGAGAGAGAGAGAGAGAGAGAGAGAGAGAGATGTTATTATTAGGTCCTAATTTCTGTGTGTCTGTGCATACTTTAAGTTTGTTCGGGATAGTCATGAGCACACTGTTCCTGCCACATGAATATTGTCTCTTTTGTTTATGTGTAACCAAATGTTTCTCTGCGTTAGCACTTCGTTGTGTATTCTTGTGTGCGTGTAAGAACTTTTGCCTATTCAGGTAGCGGTCTTTGTGTGTGCTTGTAGCAGTTCTTGTGTGTTAGTAAAGACCCTGGTGTATGCACAATAGTGTGTGTGCATGTTTCTGTGCGTGGATGCACTCGTATGTAGTGTGTCTGCGTGCGTGCGTGTGTGTGTGTGTGTGTGTGTGTGTGTGTGCATGTGTGTGTGTGTGTGTGTGTGTGTGTGTGTGTGTGTGTGTGTGTGTGTGTGTGTGTGTGTGTGTGTGTGTGTGTGTGTGTGTGTGTAAGTTTGTGCATGTGTTGAATGGGTATGCGTTTCTAAGTATTATACATTGTACCTGTACATATAGATCCATCTTTCCTTGTACATACTGAGATATGTGGATGTACAAATGCAGGCAAATATATCCCTTCTTTTCGTCGAACATGTTAGAGAATGTTATAGTCCAGGCTAGAAATCGTTAGACCTTGTCTTTTAACATACAGTAGTTTTCATGATTGTTTCTAGGCTACTTTTTGTGCTGAATCCAAATATGACGAGTTCCAGACTTAAAACTTTAAGCTTTTTTGTAAAAACGCAAAAAGCCAAAATTACTGCCAGGAATCGTATGAAACGCCTAAAATGAATCTAAAAGGTTATTATTGACGTAAATTATGTTATATTTTATATTTTTGTTGACAAAACAATCAGATAATATTACTAGAAATATGTCAATAATGATTTATCCACACATGAAAAAAGTACACAAAGACTTTATATTGTAATGTTATCATATGACGGGTTATGAATGATCATTTCTAGAACCCAATTCGAGAATTAATTCTGACAAAATATAATGTTTATAATAATATATTCACACAATATTTATTCAGACTCATCGCCACTGTCATCACTGCTGTCCACGTTCAGTTTGAACGGGTTTTGACAGCTTGCTTGCTCCCTGCATTTGCAGAAGTTTGAGCACGGAAGTGTAATTTTTGTGCATGGACAGTGTGTAGTTTTGCAACCACTTTTGCAGCCACAGTTGGCGAGATTAAGCACTTCATATGGTGCAGCTAACTGTCCAGGCAGAGCATACTTTGGTCGCAATTCTTGTCCATTCATTTCCCAGCCATGCTGCAGAGGGTCCAAGTTGGACGGCAAAACCATGCCTGCTGATTTCCACAAAGCTGTTTGGAAATGGGCTCGCTCACAGTGTAGCTTAAATGCACCTTGAATAGGTGGAAGGCTGCTCAACTTTGGTGGTACATGTTGTTTAGCAAGTATTCCCCTGAAAATATCAGCACGCATGTGGCCTAGTGATATCTCTGGCTCCTGCCCATATAACATGGCTACAAATTTCATACAAGAGCTAGTGACGTCATCTGGTGATACTGCAACATCACCTAGAAGAAGCAAACCAGTGAACTTTTCATGTGTATTGAACACAGTTACCTTGCCAATACCAGCAAATGAAGAGACTGCATCACATCCAGTTAGGGCATGAGCTCCAAGAAGGTTACGGATGACTGCATCATGCTTATTGACCACCTCATTGACACTGATGACAATGTGCTTTCCAGAACATGACTCCATGGTTACCTCCACTGTAGTTGGCAAGCCGTCGGTTCGTGCATGCAGGTGATGTGCAAGGATAAGAACATCAGTGTCATCAGATACAACCCGAATTGGTAAAAAGCCTGCAGAAGCTTCGTGAATCATATGATATGCCATGATGGCATCTGCATCCTCATGTGTTACTGCTGTCTGCTGTGGACCAACCCCAACTTCTATTGGATGTGGATCAGGGCCAGTCACGATGATGCATTTTCCTTGTGGGACCTGGATGGAGCACAACTTTTTTACAGTCATATGGATGACCTGTTCTTTGTTTGCACTTACATTCAACACGGTGGCCTGTTTGGGTAAAGGCAATTCTTCTGTCAGCTTGAATACATGACTCAATCCTTTCTGTCGTGAGGTTCGACAGCATGACTTTGTACTCAGCTTACAGTATCTGTCAAACATCACATACAGCTCTTCTCAATAGGGTGGAGTCAAAGGCTTTTCGTCTCATTAACTCTCCTCCTCTTACTGACTCCCTTCAACCTCTGTCTCTTTGCCGCACTGTTGCATCTTTATCTCTTTTCTATCGCTACTTTAATGGTCACTGCTCCTCTGAACTGTCTGCTTGCATTCCTCCACCTCTACGACGGGTGCGTAGCACCCATCTGGCAGCAAACTCTCATCCTTTTTCTGTCCAACTCTCTAATGCAAGAGTTAACCGTTACTCCCAGTCTTTCATTTATGCAACAGGTCAGCTCTGGAACTGTCTCCCTCTGTCTGTATTTCCTGCTGCCTATGATCTCCAGTCTTTCAAAAGCAGTGTGTCCAGGTATCTCAAAATGATCGGATCTTGAATTTGGCTCTATATTGTATTTTATTTTTCTCATGGAGGGAACTGTTACTGCGGGCTCATGGCCTTTGGTTCCTTCTTCCTCGCATAAAAAAAAAAAAAAAAACATGAAGGACTGATGCTGTCTCAGTATACCGCATGATTCTGGACACTGCAGTGCTGATGAACGTTGAAAGCTTTGCAGTCAATGCTGGCCAAGGAATTGTCCATAACAAAGGATAGCCATCTAGGATTATCACCATTGGATGTTGACAGTGCCTAGTGCACATACCATCTGAAGTTTATTCTTGAGTACAGACTTGCTGCTTCTCCTCATTTCACCATTCTCCTTAAAGAGAGAAGTTGGGAGTCGAGCCAGTTCATGAAAGAATAGCCTCTCTATGGAAATGGTCTCTGCTGCTGATGCCATTATCAGCTTGAGATGACTCGTACACTGCATCCATCCTCAGTGTTATCTACAACATGAAGTTGATTTGCTACTTTACCCGAAACACCAAGATTGATACCACACCAGGAGAGGACAAAACAATTAGTTCAGGATGCAGTTTCTTGCTGACAGTCTTTAAGAGGGATAGTCTTGAGTGCTGTGTTTCCCCTAGTTCAATATACAAATTACACAGATCAATACTATTCCAAATGCGTTCTTTCTTTGTGAAGTTTGTTTGACCAAATTGTCTAGTACACTGTCACCTGCATTAGAAGTGGACTCCGTTGGACTGTTGGTGAAAAACTTAGCAAGACAGTCTTTGTGGTAACGGGCGTCTGCTGCATGCAGATCGATCAAAGCACAGTTAACTCTGAATGTCACATCTTTTGCCCAGGCATCATTGCTTTCACTTGCTCGCCTTAGCATGGCTTCTTTTGATATGATCTTTCCAACATCATCAGTTCTCCAAACATATGCTTCTCTCCAGCTCCTTGGATTCTTTGCGGGGCGTTCCACTGAGCATTTCTGACCACAATACAAACAGTCTTCAAGGATGTAAAATGCATGACTTCCTCTCAGTCTTTTTCTACTTGTGTGACCAACCGGCTACAATTTACACTTTTTTAGAAACCGCTCTATATGATGCCTTGAGCATTAAGTGCTGATGCAATTCTTTTGAAAGGTGAATTGTGTAACACCTTCTGCAAGACTTTCACTCAAACCATCACCATGTTGACGACTCGCATCTTGCAGAATCTGGATGCTTGAAGACTGGATAAGCTTTGGCTTCTTGCTACCCCATATTATGCAATCCATCACTGCAAGAAAGACAAAGACAAATATTTACCAGCCTTATAACCAGAATTCAGTTTTGAATACAACTATAAATTATAGCGTATCTATTTCTTCAATAATATACAATAATGACTTATTTTGTAATAAGTAATTAATGAAGTGTAAAAGTAAATATATTTTACAGAACTCCATACAAATTTGTCAATCTTGGCAGAGTTCTTGTTCTAGATAGGTATAAAAGGAAATATCCAGTGCCTTTTACCATGATTTTATTTACCTGCTTTAAAGAGATGTCTACAAAAACGCTCAACTTTTATCGTTTAGCACTCATCACATTTGAAATCAGCAGGTCGAAATTGTCTAAAACCAGTTAAAAAAAAAAAATTATGTCCAAGTGCAAGGTTCACTCAAAAATCGTACTTTCTAGCCCGGACTGTTATGCAATACTGTGATAATTTTGTAGAGTTTTGAAAATCGCATCACTGGGATTTAAAAGATTTGCGCGCGCTCGCGCAGGCGTGTGTATGTGTGTGTGTGTGTGATTTAAACGCTTCCATATTATTTTTTGGTTGCCAGGATAGACCCCCATCTTCAGCTATCACGTCTAAGAGTGTTTTTAAGTCACTGACTTTACGTGAAGCGCTTACAGTGTTGTTAGTTGTGAGTGGAGTAAAAGTCATGTCCATAATCAAAGAATTTCATAGATTTTCAATATGTATCCTTTAAGGGAGTAATGAAAAGGAGTTCACACAAAATTTACAGCTACACACACACACACACACACACACACACACACACACACACACACACACACACACACACACACACACACACACACACACATATGGCCACAGGTCCTCCAATCACATGGGTTGACTCGCAAATCATGGCTCTCAAAATTACCCTTGATCTGAACCGAGTGCCTAATTGATAACTACCTTGTTGCCCTACTAATTGCTTTTCTCATTCTTTTAATTGGTCTGGGCCTGTGCGATTCTGCTGGATGATTTTCTTACTCTGGTTCATGGACCACTGGGTCACTGTCTCCTCGTTCTGGGTTACCTTAATTTTGGGTTTATATAAATTAGGTTATCAACTTGTTATTTGTTCCCCCATTTTCATTAAGTGTTTTTTGTGTCTGTCGGATATGTGTTGCCTTTATGCCGGAAGCGTTCTGCCTTCAGCCACAGACATGAAATATATATTACTGCTGCAGCTAGAGACAGTTTTCTTCGCCACAGAAAAGTAACAGAGTAGTGAAACAGTTGAATAAAGATATAATTCCTCCCTTTTTTTTTTTTTTTTAATCTATCATAAAGTGTTTTAATATCATCCAGATTTAGCAAAAATTTATTTCATAAATCGTAGGAGGAATAAAGTAGTTCTATTGGGTTCTTGAAGTGCAGCTTATCTTTTAGTTTATTTTGTAATTCGTCAGACGACTTTGTTGAACACAGTGGAATGACAAACTGGATCTCTTTTTTTGTTTGAAGGGGGGGGGGGAAGGTTACTCCTCAGACGATTTTGCTGAACACAATGGAGTGACTAACTGAAGTATCGGTAGAAAAACAGTTTTTCCCCCCTGTATTTCTTTTCTAAGTGGAGTTTCTATACCAGCCTTATAACCAGAATTCAGTTTTGAATACAACTATAAATTATAGCGTATCTATTTCTTCAATAATATATATATATAAATATATATATATATATATATATATAGATATATATATATATATATATATATATTCTTCGTATTAGGCACTTTTACCAGTTTCATTCACTGCTTTAGTTAGTTTGTGGGGTTCTTTACTATTCGGATGTTATTTCAAGCTTATTTTATTGCTCTCGTGTAGGTATATATATATATATATATATATATATATATATATATATATATATATATATATTCTTCGTATAAGGCACTTTTACCAGTTTCGTTCACTGCTTTAGTTAGTTTGTGGGGTTCTTTACTATTCGGATGTTATTTCAAGCTTATTTTATTGCTCTCGTGTTATAGTCAGACGGTTTTTTTCAAGTCCAGGAAGTTTTATGCATATTTATTCTCGCACATGATTATCTGTCGGCTGCTCGTGTGTGTGTTTGTGTGTGTGTGTGTGTGTGTGTGTGTGTGTGTGTGTGTGTGTGTGTGTGTGTGGAAAACTAGAAGTCATCTCACGATGGGGTCTCACCACTCACGTGGCCGGAATTTTTTTCCTCGGCACATAATTTTGCACTTCCATTTTTTAATTGATACAAATTCTGGATGTAAAACACAAACAAAGCAAGCCAGCCAACCTCACAACCGAAAACATTACCATTCCGCTCGCTTCGCAACGCGGGTGTTAATAAACAGGCATAATACAAATCTCAAAAATATCACACTCAACACCACATTCCGCGAGGCAACAGAAGTCATCACAACCCAGACTTTACACCATAGATTACTCTCCTCAAAAGACAACGTGATTCAGACAAACACAGCTCCCCTCTCCCACACACACAAAGCACTATCACATGGCTTCATTAACTAAACAGCCTGATTAACAGCAAAATTACGACAAAGAATAACTAAAACTTTAAGCCTTTGTATCAACATTCAGCTCACCAAAGACCCCTTTAGGCCCTACAGAATACTTAACAGTATCACAAAATTATAAGCAGGCAACTCCAACATTCACAACGCCATCATCTCCAACAGTCATCACATCCCTTCCTGCAAAGAACAAGCAGCCACACTCGTTAACCGCTATGCAAACACAAATCATAATACACCAACACACACTGAGTCTGAATAGCAATCTTTTCTTCATAGGCAGTCTATTTAACTCAACCACAGAACAACTCCATTCATTCCACAATAGCCACAAAATGTATAAAAAAAAAAAAAAAATCTATTCAAACACAGTGCCAGATGGTATCAGCAACCTTCACCTGAAATACTTAGGACCACACGGCATTCAGACCCTCATAAACATCAGTAACCACACATACGTACATCATATCATTCCCAGCCTCTGGAAACATGGAGACAGACTATCATCATTTTTGTTAATCCAAACAAGGACCCAACACACACTTCTTCCCACAGACCCATAGCGCTACTCTGAATGCCTTTCAAGACAAATGAACGCTTACTTCTTAACAATGACACACCTCATGTTCCCCTTGCTACATTACAAAACGGTTTTAGAGCACTCCAGTCCACAGAATCCTTACTGAACAATCAACCTCACGTAACATACATTTGGCAGCAACAACCGTATAATTCTTACAACAGTATAATTCTTACAACAGTAGACATAATTAAAGCATTTGATGCCATCTTTTGACATCATCACCAAGATATAAGACACCAAACGACGGCTTTACTGTTGTATATCCACCTACCTCGTGAAGAAGTACATGTTGCACTCCAAGGTAAATCATCACGAACAAGAAATTTGCATAAGTGATTACAACCTGGCTCTTTTCTTTCACCCACAGTTTTCAGCCTACTCATATACATGCATGACACTCTCAGAAACCAGACGCCTACAAAAATTGTCTCATATGCAGATGACATCATAATAACCACAACACACCACATTACAGATACAGCCTGCGTACTGCAACAGAACTACTTCAGCATACTTAAGGCTCGGGTTGAGGAAAATAGCCTTACAATCTCTCCAACCAAATCCACCACCGCAGTGACACGCATCACTAACGATAACCATGAATACAGATACACCTCTAGCATCACACACACAACGATGTACAGTACTGTACTTGTGCAACACACTTCCTTCCACTAAGATCCGTGGAGTGACACACTGTAATTACTTCCGCCAACGAAGTTGGAGGAGGTTATGTATTTACCTATGTTTCTCTGTTTGTTTGTTTGTTTGTCCACACGATATCTCCAAAAGTTCTTAGTGAATTTCAGTGAGTTACTGTGGAAGAGTGGGACATGGGCCAAGAAAGAATTGATTAAATTTAGGGGCGGATTCGGATCCGGAGCATCCCGCACAATATCTCCGAAAATTCTCAAAATTTTGAGGAACTGTGGTCCATGGGCCCTGTAAAGAATTGATTAAGTTTGGGGGCGGATCGGGATCCTATGTATCTCCAAAAGTTCTCAATGAATTTCAATAAAATATTGTGGAAGAGTGGGGCATGGGTCAAGGAACAAATTATTAAATTTGGGGGCTGATCCGGATCCTATGTATTCTACATAATTTCTCCGTGGATCCGGATTCAGATCCTTCTTAATGGCGATGGCATTGGCGGAGGTATGCACTCTGTGAGTGCTTTCTGTCTATGACACTGGATTTATCTTCAAGGACCAAGTTCAAGGTATCAAGAGACGGTGTACACCAGATTCAGTGCTCTCACGGCAATTAAGTGGGGAAGGTTTTGTCATGGGGTTTTTAATATAACACGGGGTTTTTAAAATAAATGCTAAATATTATTTAATTGATAATGATAATGATATTGAAGAGCAGGGACAATGATTGTCTTGCTACATCAAGCAATGATTACTTTACGTTGACTTGCTTCGCACAATTCTCTAAGAACGAGAATTTATAAACTTTCTCAACAGTACACAGCAGAGACTAATTACTCAATTGCTGTTTTTTAGTACTGTTAGCCTCTGGAGAAAGTTTCTTCACCCCTGACAATAAATAACTAATACTAATAACAGTATCAGGTTCTTGCTGATGCTTAACTCCTAGGAGGCACAACGGATTTTTAGCTTAATACACAAGACTGGCCTAAGTATCAGTTATGAATGGCAAAACGTTTATGCAAGCTAGGAGCTATATGGAAAATAAGCTTAACTGTGGAGAAATGAAACAAGAGTTTACATTACATTAAGCTCAAGAAAAAGAACTGTTAAATTTATTGATTACAAAAATAAATTTAACGTTACACTTCAAATGAATTCAAATAAAGAGATCATACTCACTCACTCACTCGAGCTAAATTCTTACGCCTAGGAAAAACACCTTAATTAAACTCTTAAGACTAGGAAAACGAAAAGAAATACTGGTCAATGAATGCTGTGTATCACCCAAAGCTGGAGAACTAAGGGTGGGAGCACTGGAGAACTGTAGTCAGTGGAGTCTGGGTGCTAGCGACCTCTCCTCTCACACTTCTGGACCACAGAACCTCTCTCTGTCAGAGCAAACACTGGACTGAGTAAAACTCGTGAGAAAGAAATGGGAGCGATAGGCCGCATTTTTTAACGGTCGAGTGAGCGAAACGCGCCCAAAACAAATCTCTCAGCGGAAGCGCTAATGTCTCACACAAAGACGATCACGTATGAGAATGAAAAATTGATTTGACAAAGCTTCCGTCCGAATGAGCGGTTAACTGAACGATAAACTGGGATTCCACTTGAGTTCGCGGTTTCCCCCAAAAAGCCAATGTCACTAGCCGACTCGTGACAGGTTTGAGTGTAAAAAAAAAAAAAGAACACTTCCTACACTACAAAAAAAAAAAAAAAAAAATCACTAATAGATCTACTGTACTTACCGTAACACCGTGCAAATAATACAGAACAACGTCCTCCGTATCAGCAATGGCTACACAAAAACCACCAGCACAGCTCACACTCTGAACATTAAGTCCTTCTTGTTATAGAATATCATGATATAAGAGGCACACAGTTCAATACAGCAACCTGTGCCAACACACAACACCCGTCATTACATGACAGAACCACACAAAACAGGCACATAAAGCAGTAATCAGACTAAGTTTACCAAACCCTGTACAAAAACATCCCACCTACTGAAACTATAATAACTGTCTTAGAAAAAACACGTACATACTAATTTCATGCGCAAATCAATACACTCCGACCAAAGCACTATATTACAAACCTCACTCCTGACATCCATTCATGAGAGGTATCCTTAACCCGTAGTGTGCAACGTCTGTCTACATAGGATGATGGTCAACTCGTGACATAGACTACCTATGGCAGTGGTCACTATCAAGACCCTACAGAGATTTCCGACTGCGACGAGCTGACTGGCTATTGCGTTGCCACAAGCGATTAGTGTTTGGCTTGCCATAACGAGTAATGGACAATCTATGTTGCGCAATTCCTCAGCCTTCAACTTCCACTGGCTCTGTTTATGAAGCTCTTTGAGGCTTCTAAAGGAAAATATAAAGCTTTAGTAAGTTTACAGTGACTCAAGTGAAAAGAAGAGTGCAGAGGTCCCGTGAAGAGGCCAAGATTTGTACGTGGTAGAATAAAGCGACGAGAGTGATGCAAGTTAGAGCCTGAATGCGAGTGAAGAACAGTGTAGAAGGCGGAGGAGGAGGAAGGGAGTGGATACGTGTGTGAGACCCCCAGCGCGGCGATGCGACACTGTATCCCTTTGTTTAATAATCCTCCCCTCCTCCCTCACTCCACCACACTGCTCCAACTTCCTCTTCCCTCCACCACCTCCCCACCGCACCACATTTCCCAATCTTCTAAAATCCACATCGCAAAACTCCAGGTGAGTTAAAGCCGGGATTTCTGCATACTAACCAAAAATTATGTCCTGTTTCAGGTAAAGCGAGGAAAGTTTGATTTATACACTCTGGAGAATCGACGTTTTATGTGTGTGTGTGTGTGTGTGTGTGTGTGTGTGTGTGTGTGTGTGTGTGTGTGTGTGTGTGTTACTGATATAAGCAAATATGTGTATTCAAAAATTAGTGTCATTGTACTAAAGGAAATTATGGAGGATGTATAAAGGAGGAGGAAAGAGAGGATGGTGGAAAAAGAAGACCTGGAAAGGAGGAGGATTGGGATTAACAGGAGAGGAGGAAGAGGAAATTGGATAGATAAAAGGAGAGGAAGAGGAAGAGCCGGATGCTAGGGGATATAGAGCAGAAGAGGAGGAAGAAGCGGGTGAAGTGGATTAAGAGGGGAAGGAGGAGGAGGAGTAAACTGAAAAAAAGAAAACAAAAGAAAAAGGGGGAGGAGGTAGGAGTGGGAAGAGCGAAGACGATGAAGAGAGAGAAGGAAGGAAGAGAAGGCGGAAGAAAATGAGAGAAAACCGGGAAGGGGACGAAGCAAGCTAAAAAGAAGAATGACTAATCAAGCATAAAGAGACTGAGAAGCAGGAGACACTAGGAAAGAAGGAAGAGGAGGTGAAGTTGGTAGGGACTGGGAGAGAGAGGGACTGGAGAGAGTGGGAGGAGGAGAGGTGTAATGGAAGAAACGGAGAGAGAGAGAGAGAGAGAGAGAGAGAGAGAGAGAGAGAGAGAGAGAGAGAGAGAACACTAAAGAGGGAAGGACAAGGATGAGAGGAAAGAGGAAGGAAGAACTCGGATATGAGAGGGATGACTGAAAGACGAGGAAGGTAATGGTATGAGGAGGAGGGGAGGAGGAGGAGGAGGAGGACGGGACGGAGAGGCAACAGTTATCCAACAGAAAGAAGGAAGAAGAATAAGAGAAAGGACAGAAATGATGAAGGAGGACTGGAAATGGCAAAGAAGGAGAGAGAGAGAGAGAGAGAGAGAGAGAGAGAGAGAGAAAAAACGGGGGGTGGGGATGAGCATGTGGAAAAGAGGGAAGGGAGAGAGAGTGGTAAGAGCTAAGACGAGTGATGAGAGCAAATTGTGGCAGAGAGAAAGCCTCTGTTATTAGCGTCAGGTGGATGAAGGAAAGGAAAGAGGGGGCACAGGGACGCGCAGAAACAAGAAAAGGAAAAGGAGGAGGAGAAAGATATAGGAGAAAGATGGAAAGGAGAGTATAGCACTACTCAAAGAAATTTAAAAGAGTGATATTATCGTAATGGAAAAGAAGAATAAAAGTAGAAAGAAGATTAAAAGTGGAGTAAGAAATGGAGAAAAACGGTTCGGGAGACAAGGAAGTAGAATTGGAAGTGTCAGAATAGAAGATGCAGAAGAAAAGGAGCAGTATTAGGAGGGGGAGGAAGAAAGGGAGGAGGAGCAGGAGGAGCAGGAGGAGCAGGAGGAAGAAGAAGAAGAGGAAAAGAAGCAGTAGGAGGAGAAGGAGGGGGAAGAAGAGGAGGAGCAGTAGCAGGAGGTGCGGCAGTAGGGGGAGAGAGAGGAAGAGGAGGAAGAGCAGTAGAAGGAGGGGGAGGAAGACGAGTAGTGGCATCAGTAGGAGGAAGAGTAGGAAAATAGTCTGTAGAGTAAGGAGAGGAAGATAAGAAGGATGGAACAAGAAGGAAAGTAAAAATGAATGGAAAGACGAAGAAGAGGAAGTAAAGGAAGTAAAGAGATGGAAGAGGAAGAAGAAGATGATGATGATGATGATGATGATGATGATGATGATGATGATGTTGTCGAAGGAGAAAGGAAAACTTTATAGAGGAAGGAGAGAAGGATGAAGAAGGAAATAAAAATGACTGGGAGAAGGAAGGTCAGGAGAAATGAAAAGCAGGAGGAAGAAGAGGAGGGAAAGAAATATTTGGAGAAGGAAAAGAGGAATACAATGACAATGGAGAGGGGGGAGGAGGAGCGGGAGGAGGAAACGACGGGAAAAAGATGAAAGAGGAATTTTAGAAATTAAGAGCAGATATAGGAGGGACGATGAAGAGGAGAGCAGAGATAACAAAAAAGAAATTTGAGAAAAGGGAAGAAAGACAAGAAGACAGAAAGAAAAGGACAATAAAGGAGAGGGGAAAGAGGAACAAAATGAGAAAAAGAAGAAACGAGACGAAGGAAGGGAGAATGAAGAATGACGAGGAGAGGGAGAAGATGAAATTGAAAAAGACAGGGAGGAGAGAAGCGAAGAAAACAGAAAGAAGAAAAGAGAAAGCAGGTAACAAGATGAGAAGAAAGAAGTAGGAGACGAAAAGAGAGGAGGATGGAGGAACGGAGAGTAGAAGAAAAAGGCGAAGGGAAGATAAAGCGAAGAGAAATAAAATAGGAGGGGGGAGAAAATGAGACCAGTGAAGGAACAAGAGAAAAGGAAAATGAAGAAAGAGAGAACAATGAGCACCGTGGAGAGAACGTCCAAGAAAAGACGGGGGGAGAAGAATTTCGAAGAATTTCGAGGAGAGGATAAGAAAAAGAGGGGAAAAGTTAAGATAAAAATGATAAGGCTAACCGCAGGAGGAAAAAATAAGGAAAATTAAAAGACGAGTGCAGGATGGAGAAAGGAGAAAGTAAAAAATAACATGGAAGAAAGAGGAAAAAGACTGGGAGAAGAGAATATTGAAGAGGGAAGAAGAGAGTGAGTTCCTTGTCAGTAATGAAAGGCCTCTTACACGTCAATAATTCATCCAGGAGGTATCTTGCGTCGAGAGGCTGGGGGAGAGAGGGGGGGAAGGGAGGAGAGTGAGAAAGAAGAAGGGAAGGAGGAAGAGAAAGAAGAAAAGGGAAAAAAGAAAGATAAAGGTAAAAAGGAAGGGGAAGAAAAACAAGCAAAAATGGGAGAGAGAGAGAGAGAGAGAGAGAGAGAGAGAGAGAGAGAGAGAGAGAGAGAGAGAGAGAGAGAGAGAGAGAATAAGAAAGGAAATGAGAGAAAGATGGGGGAGAGAAAGGGGAGGGAGCGAGAGAAGAGGGGGGGATGGAGGGAAAAAGGAAATTCTGCAAGAAGGATGGAAGAGAATGAGAAAAGTAGAAGGGAAGAAGGGAGACGAGAATAAAGGGATGGAGGGAAAAGACAGAGTCTGAAGGAGGAAAAGAAAGAATGAGTAAAACAGAAGAGAGGAAGGGAGGAGAGAGAAAAAAAATAAATGAGCAATGGAAGATAGAGGGAGGCAGGCAGGAGAGAAAACAGAAAGGATGGAAGGAAAGGAGAGAAAAAGGCAGGAAAGGGGGGAGAAGGACAGTAAAATGAGGACAAGACGAGAGGAAAAAGGAAAGCAAAGAATAAAATTGTGGGAACCTAAAAACGTAAATAATTATGAAAACTGCAGTAGGTCGTTTGATCCATGGTAGGCATTTTTCCCCTTTTACTTATCGTTCTCAGATCCAGTCATTTTAACCCCTTCAACTGGATGACATACTTAGTCTTTTATTCCTATTGTCTCAAGTCTAATTTATTACACTTTAAAACCAGCCAGTGGATAGGAGGTTCATCAAGGCTTTTTCTAGACCCTTCAGACTGACAAACATATCCAAAGGTTAGTTAAATAGTTTGAAGTCACAAGGTATAAAAATGTCATCGGACTGAATACCTTAATTCCAGGTCATTGCAAGGTCCTCCGGTCAGAAAGTTGTAAAAAAAGAGAGAGAGAGAGAGAGAGAGAGAGAGAGCCTGGAAAAAAAGAGTTAATGAAGAAAAATGGATGATGGAAATTCGGTCATGTATTAATCATGAAGCAACTTGCACCCTGATACGGAAAGGATTATTGAAGGGAGAGAGGAGGGCAGAAAAGATGAAAAAAAAAAAAAAGAGGAGGAAGGAAGGAAGGTGGAAAAGGAAGGAAGAAAGGAAAGACGGAAAAAATTGAAAGAGTGTGAGAATGCGAGGAAAGAAAAATAAGGATTCATGTTAAAAGAAGGTGAAGGGAGGAAATGAAAGGAAGAAAGGAAAGGAAAATAGAAGAATGGAGCAAGGAAGGAAGGAATGAAAAGCTGGGTTAGGTGTGCGGAGAGAAATATAGTAAGCAGAAATACGTACCATCGATTGAAAAAAAAGAAAAAAAGTATCGGCACCCTTTCAGTGTGAGACATTATGATACACGGACTATGATTTACGGGAAATGACACAGTTACGTCGCTTTGTATCCTTCATTTGTGTTGTTATCATATATTTTACAGATATATAGCTGGCTTAGTCGGAGTAACATTGTACTACACGGTGTATCAACCCCAGGGTGCCGATATTTTTTTTATCGATGGTACATACTAGTATATATATCAGTTATAGGGGTATCTGGATTCATGCGAGGGTGGAAGGAAGGAAGGAAAGGAGAAGGGGAGGACGATGGACTAAAGGGAGGAAGATAAACAGAAAAATGAATCAAGGAACGAAAACAGAAAACATTTATGGAGGAATGACAAAATTAAGGAAAGATGGAAGAAAAGAGAATGGCTACAGAAGATAGTTCTTTTCCCAGTCATGAAGGCGATTGATTCATATGAGGAAGGATGGAAGAAAACTTACTGAAGACAAGGTGGGAATGAGGCAGGAAGGAAGGAAGAAAATTAGTTGATGGAAAGATGGGAATGGGGCAGGAAGGGAGGACAGAAGGAAAGGTGAGATGGGGAAAGAAAGGAAGAATAAGGAGAAACGAGACTTAAATATTTCTGGATATTATAGTGCCGTGTGCAATATTAAATGGAGATTATTACCCACATTTGTAAAAGAAACTGGAATGATAAATAGGGCATTATGAAGAGAAGGGAGAAAGGAAGATGGAAGAAAACACGAAGGGAAGAAAGACGGAAAAGAGAGAGAAACGATAATGAAATGCGAGTGAGGTGGTGAATGAGTAAAAATGAGGACAGAAATACGCCAATTATGAGATAGGAGGGAGAAGGGTGGGGAGGAGGGACAGAAAGGGGAAGAAGGGAAGGAAGAGAGATGGGGAAGAATCCATGAAGGAGGGACGAGAGAATGGGAAGAAATCAATAAAGAAAAGGAGCGAGAACCGATGCAGAAGTGGAAGAAGGGAAAGGACAGAGGGATGTCAATGTAGGTAAGGAAAGTGCAACAAACAAATTGAAGATGGTAAAAAAAAAAAAAAAACGGAAAGAAAGAAAGAAACTAAGAAAGAAGAAACAAAACGAAAGGAAGAAGGAAGGATGGAAGGAATAATGAGAAGAAAAACGCAAACAATGTTGAACTAAAAATAAGTTCGAACGTATTGGAGAAGATAGAATTGAAAAACAAATGGGAATGGAGTAGGAAAAAAGTTGAAGAAGTATATTTTTGAAGAGAGGTAACAAGGAAGGAGACAAAAGAGTAGAAAATTTTAAAGATAAGGAGTATGAAGATATGAAGATGGAATGACGAGAGAGAGAGAGAGAGAGAGAGAGAGAGAGAGTATGTGTGTGTGTGTGTGTGTGTGTGTGTGTGTGTGTGTGTGTATGTATGTGTGTGTGTGTGTGTGTGTGTGTGTTCTGGAAACAGCAAAGATGAGACTGTAAAAGAGAGTGTTGTGGTGTCAGTCGAATATAGTCATTGAGTGCGATAGCCACTGCGTAAGTAGCAATGTCGCAGGTTCAAGATGGCGTTCTGTACTACATGGGGCAGCCTATTGGAGCATTCGTGCGAAAACGGTCGCAAAGTCCAGTTCTAAGCTTATGAACTAAAAGATCTTCGCTATTCTAGTGCAAAAATTACTTGCAAAGTCTTGCTAACCTTCGTAGGAGATGCAAAATCGAACAGAACTATCGATTTTGTTCTTCTTCCTTTTTTTCTTCTTTCTTCATCAGTCATAACTCCAGAATTAAAAGGCGTACGCAAGCGTATTATACACCAAAACGCTGACTCTCAAGTGAATGTTTCTTTTCATGTTTAGAAAAGCATTCAGGCTATGGGTCGCGAGTTACGGCCTGAAAACCGCATCGCAGTCACCCTAAGTTCGCCATTTTGCGCAATATTGGTAAGCTACAGCTCGCCTACAGTTAAAGAACGGACCAGAACACTTGTTTTCACGAGAAGGCACCCTCGTTTTAGTCTTTCAGTATGCTATGCATCTAACAATCCAAATCTAACACTTGCCTTATGCAGAATTATACTTCCACAAAAAGATCATAAACTAGAAAAAAAAAAAAATCTAAAATGATTGTTAAGAAGTAGGAACGGCAAAAGTGCAGTTATGAAAAAAACACAGAAACAAGAGAGCATTCAGGATGGGAGGAGCTTTGGAGACCTATACCCATTACTACAGTCCACCAGATACAAGTCTGTGGCTGAAGTGTGGAATGTAGTAATAGGTATAGGTCTCCAAATCTCCTCTTGTTTCTATGCTTTTTTTTTTTATCTCTTATTTGTGCACTATTGCCATTGTTACTTCTTAACAATCATTTTAGAAGATTTATTTTTTCTAGTATAACTAGCGCAATGAACAATAGAGAAAGAATATGATATTGATTAGGAAATTGGAAAAAGGAGAAAACTGAAGGAAAGACAGAGAAATCACGATGGAAGAAGAGAATGAGGATGGGAAACTAGGAAATGTGAAAAATCTCTGGAGGAGGAAGGATGTCACTAAAAACAGTGAAAAATGACAGAAATGAAAAAAAAAAAAAAAAAATGGGGAAGAAAAGCAAAGGAAGCAAGAGGGAAAGATAAATGCGAGTGACAGAGAGAAAATGAGGAAGAAGGAGGAAAACAAAGAAGAAAGGAACAGCAGTGAAAAAAAAATGCAAGCAAACTTTTCTATCAAATAATGTATCTCTTTGTTCAAAGGCACATGACACTGAGACTCACACTGGCTCTCAACGACGATCTTTTTACTCTGATTTACATACCTCACATTTCTGAACTGCACGAGTGAGACATACAAAGGTCTGAACCTAACTAAAGTGATCATTATGCACTTTTATCTCATTCCTAATAGTCGTCTCTATTCCTTACTAACCGCGTTTGCTTTTCTTCTTTCTCTCTCTCTCTCTCTCTCTCTCTCTCTCTCTCTATATATATATATATATATATATATATATATATATATATATATATATATATATATATATATATCATTCACTCACAGCAGATATCAAAATCATCAGGCTCGTATGAGCGACAGTTCAGCAAAATCTCCTGGCGTTCGTTGGCATTAAATAGAGCACTGAAGTACTATAGGTCGGACCATAAAGGAGTAAATGTGGTCACTCTCAGTCTTTTGCTTATCCATGTTTTATCTTTCCGCACTTCCATTCTTTTATCATCGTTCTATCCCTCCTCTTCTTCTTTTCTTCATGGCTCTCTCTTCGTTCTTTTTCTTCTTCCTTCTCCTCCTCCTTTTCCTCTTGTTTTTTAACTGTTCCCTTATTTTTTCTTCTGATTCCTCGTTATCTTCCTCCTCCTTCTTCCTTCTCCATATTATATTTTTCTGCTATTTACTTATTTTCTGTTTACTCTTCCTCCTTCCCGTCCCCTCTTCATATTCATTTTCCTTCTACCATCACCACCTCACCAGCACCGCCTCATCATTATTATCTAATATTCCCGCTGGTCCTTCCGTTCTTCCTTTTCTTATTTCTTCTTTTTCCTTCTTCTCCTTTTCTTCTTACTCCTTCTCCTCCTCATCTTAGAAAAGTTATCGACCTCAGAAAGAAGCGACCAGGATGAGCTCCTCCGATCACAACCTTATCACCTTCACCTGTCCTATCGCTCCGGTACAGCCTGTGGACCCTCCAAAGAAACGTCGTCTGTGGCCCTTTGGAGCTGCGGATTGGGAGGCCCTCAGGCAGTACTTCTTTGATTTTCCCTGGAATGATTATTGTTTCCATGGCCGGGAACCATCTGAGTGTGCCTTGCTCATTAAGGAGGTTATTCTCTCGGGCATGGAAGCATATATTCCTTTCCCATATCCTTTGACTAATGCAAGAATGCCTTGGTTTCATCACGCTTGTTCGAATGCTGTCCGCAACAAGGAGAGGGTCTATAAAAGATACCAGAGCGAACCCACCCCTGAATCACATTTTGCTTATGTTTCTGCCCGGAATCGTGGTAAGTCTGTTCTTCGCACTGCTAAAAATAATTTCATCCGTACTAAATGCTCTGAAATCTTCAACTCGAATTCTTCCCGCTAGTTCTGGCACCTTGCCTAAAACCTTTCTAACAACTTTACCTCATCATCCTTCCCTCCTCTTTTCTGATGGTTCTGTAGATATTTCTTTTACTGATAAAGCAAATCTCTTCGCACAGACTTTCTCCTCCAATTCCACCTTAGACGTTTCCGGTGCTCTTCCTCCTTCACTTCCCCCCCTCTGACGTCCTCATGGGTGACATTAAAATTTCTTCAGCTGATGTATTTTCTGCCATCACTGGCCTCGGTACTAACAAGGCATATGGGCCTGATGGAGTACCTCCTGTTGTTCTCTAGAACTATGCTTCTGTGCTTACACCCGCCTAGGCAAACTCTTTCATCTTTGTCTATCAACTTGTACCTTTCCTTCTTGCTGGAAGTTTGCTGTCATTCAGCCAATCCCAAGGAAGTGTGACCATTCCCAACCCTCTAACTATCGTCCAGTTGCTTTAACATCCTGTATCTCAAAAGTTTTTGAGTCAATTCTCAATAGAAAAATTTTAAAGCATCTTTCCTATCACAACCTTCTTTCTGATCGTCAGTATGGGTTCCATCAGGGACGCTCCACTGACGATCATCTCCCCTACCTTTCAGACTCTTGGTCATCCTCCTTTCGGGACTTTGGCGAACGCTTTGCCATTACACTTGACATCTCAAAGGCTTTTCGATCGAGTCTGGCATAAATCATTAATTTCCAAACTGCGCTCTTACTGTTTCTATCCTTCTATCTGTGCCTTCACCTCTAGCTTCATTTCTGGTCGTTCTATAGCCGCTGTTGTAGACGGCCATTGTTCTTCTCATAGATCTATCAACAGCGGTGTTCCTCAGGGCTCTGTCCTATCACCAACTCTCTTCCTTTTATTCATCAATGAGCTTCTAAACTGTACATCTAACCCTATCCACTTGTACTCTAATGACTCCACCCTTCACCTTTCCATTCGGTTCCCGCAACATCCATCTCAGCAGTTACTTCAACAAACAAGGGATGAGGCTATGGCACACCTAATGTCTGACTTGGCTCGTATCTCTGACTGGGGTGAAAATAATCTTGTTTTTAATTAATGCAACAAAGACTCAGTTCTTACACCTATCAGCCCAACATAATCTTCCACAGGTGTACCCACTAATGTTTAATAATACTTAGCTTAATCCTGCATCATCCTTGAACATGCTTTGCGTTTCATTCACTCGGGACTTATCTTGGAATGATCATATTACATCTCTTGTAAAATCTGCTTCCAAGAGATTAGGTGTGCTAAGCCGACTCCATTCCTTTTTTACCCCTGCACAATTGTTGACTCTATACACGGGTTTTATCCACCCCTGTGTGGAGTACAACTTGCATGTGTGAGGAGGTTCTCCACATACAACTGTTCTCAATAGGGTGGAGTCAAAGGTTTTTTGTCTCATTCACTCTCCTCCTCTTACTGGCTCCCTTCAACCTGTCTCTTTGCCACACTGTTGCATCTGTATCTCTTCTCTATCGCTACTTCATTCTGGTCGCTGCTCCTCTGAATTGTCTGCATGCATTCCTCCACCTCTATGAGGGGTGAGTAGCACCCGTCAAGCAGCAAACTCTCGTCCCTTTTCATTCCAACTCTCTAATGCAAGAGTTAACCGTTACTCCCATTCCTTCATTTATGCAACATGTCAACTCTGGAACTGTCTCCCTCTGTCTGTATTTCCTGCTTCCTATGATCTCCAGTCTTTCAAACGCAGTATCAAACGTAGTGTGTCCAGGCATCTCGAAATGATCGGATCTTGAATTCGGCTCTCTCCTGTATTTTGTTCTTCTCTTGGAAGGAACAGTAATTGCTGTCTCGTGGCCTTTGGTTCCTCCTTCCTACTTAAAAAAAAAAAAAAGCTGTGTGAGTGTAGGCACAGTCACTATCAGGACGACGGTAACTTTTCTCCAAGGTGCGACTGGGATGGTAGCTCCGGGCATGCAAGGCCCGACAAGAAGCCTTGACTGTAGTTACACAGTATCTGACCACCAATGAACACCCAAGTGGTGGATGCAGTGTTTAGCAGAGTGGCAAAAAAACAAGCAACCAGCCCCCAATAATGATGCTGGGAACTTGCAGGGAGCGAGATCTGGATAATCCACATGGCCAAGGAAGATGATAAACTTCATTCATCTGCCCCCTCAAATTTGCCAGTGAGAATGACATGCATCAGAAGACATCAGAGACAAGGAAGGAAATGCAAAATAATAGGAGGTTACTACCCAGTAATGGGCCTACCTGGACAACGAGATAATGGAAAGCAACATCACTCAAGCAGATGTCAAGTACTGGAAAAGATAGGAATACAGTGTTGGGGAGTTATTTGAAGTGGGGTCCTACTGGCTGTGAAGGGCCATCAAAACAGCCTGGACCATCATCCACCACTTGGAGAAGGACTGAATGTCAAGGAAAAAACATTCTGGGTGTTGGCTAACAGGCCAAATCCCTCCCTGGTGGACAGTCTGACCTGTACGAGATATAACCTCCCAGGCAGAGTTAACGGCAGGGCTAGAACCAGGTTTCACAGATCCCAACCATTATGGGGTGACAGTCCCTCAACAAAACCTTAAAACTGCAAGTGTTATGGAGTTCAGACCCTCTGTTCCTGAGCTTTCAGCTCAGGAAATTTTAGACTTAGTAGACACAGAAAGGAAGCAAGTCAGCAGCTCTGGCCAGATGAAGGAGTTGATGTCCGAGAAAGAAAGCCCCTGTTGGTGATGACTCAGATCCTCAGAGAGGAGGCTGATGATATAGGGTCCTGCACTTGAAGTACAAGTGGGAACAAGGGAATGCTGATGAGGGCCGGAGACTGAAATGGAGACATGCACAGAAGTGGCAGTGGGCCTGTGGATAAAATCCAAAGGATGAATAGACTGAGGCCATGTAGCAGAAGTGGAAACCAAAGTAAACATCAATTAAATCTGCACACCCATGATCAAATAGCTGTGTCCACCTCAACACAACGCTTGGCAAAGGAAGAGGCACTGATTGCATCAGAGAGGTGCCTAGGATTTACAGAGAGGGAAGTGCCCAGTAGCAAACAGATGCTAAAAACTACTGGTTTTCTTCATAACCTCCACCACAGCCACAGAATCCACTACTCTAACTGCCATGGATCATGCAGACACCCTCATGGTCTTGTACAATGGCTGAGGCAGCGTGTCATCCTAAAGGATGTGTCAATGAGACACCACTTACTACCAGGCTAGACCCTGTCCCCCTCTGTGTCACCCATGTTCATGTCTGCCACCACTGTCATTGCAAGAAAATATGGTTACATCTCACAGCTTGCTAGGCACACCAGCTGCTGAGGACAAACGACAGTGTACAAAAGGCTAAGCAAATATTCCGGCCAATGAAAGTATGGTATGTCAGTCAAGAATATCTCAACTTTTATGTTCCCAGAAGATAACTAATGGGCCAAACAGTATTATACTGACAGTGAGATCATAAAAGGAAGCTTTCCTCTTGCTCTCCTACTCAATACCACTAGGTAAGCAACAAATTCCACACTTGCTTATGTTTGCAGTTAGCCTAACCTACACAAGAAAGGAAAATCACTTATACGAAAAGCATTTCCATAGCTGAAAAGCACATAAATATATAATTTTAGCTTCAAATTTTCAATAAAATTACACTGCCCAAATAGTCTCTGTGTAGGGTAAAATATTCCCATTGGCTAAGTGCTTTAATTGAATTTACACGGGTATTATACAGCCCTGCTGCTAAATAGGCCATATGCGGGTCAGTCGTGTCCTACAGCTTCTTTCCCGTTTCACCAACACTTTCACATCATGAACGTTCCATAAGACCAGACAACATTCCACAACGATGCTCAACTACCGGAAAGGTGACCAAAAAAACAGGCGATAAAAGAAACTTTGAACATACGCAATGCCACGATCATTCACACATTAGCAGCTCTTATACATTACAGCTCATTAGGAGAGGCATAGATGAATGGCTTATTACGGCAAATTAGAAGTCCTACAGGAGTGGCACATCAAACTTTCCCTATCAGGGGAATGGAGATCTCAGCTCACCTGCCCACTTCCCATAAGTCTTTCCCAGCTTCTTGTTCCACAGCCGTGACCATAGTTGTGCCCTCACATTACGACCCAGAATCCACAACCCCTGCAGCACCGTCTTACTCACGTACAACAGTCACACTACGGTTAAAACATCTTCAAAATCTCCTAAGGCAGGAAATGGTGCGTAGCAGCTCATCCTTTAAACCTGGAAACACACAAACTACTGGGCTCAGTTAAGGTTGCGTTTGTCTAACCCAGCATTGCCATTTCCACCTGCTCAAAACTCGCCCAGCAGCTAGAAAAAATAGCCAAAAATAACCCGATATCTACCCGTCTGCTTTCGTCCGTGTCTAGCCTTATCGAAATAATATTCAGACAGTATTATGGCATAGTATGTGGTAGGTGGGGGTGCTTACCATCCACTAACGCAATGTAGTGCTGCTCTTGGGTGACTGCTGTTTCCTCTCTTCCTTCCTTCTTTCCTTCCTTCCTCTTCTGTCTATCTTTCCTTCATTCTTTCCTCTCCCTTCTGTCTGAGGGTGACTCAACACTGAGTGACGAGCCAGATGTTTTCCTGTACACCAGGAAACCATTTACTACGCTGGGTGGTAACCAAATAAGCAAATTATGGCGCCCGGTGGTATAGTGGGTACTTAAGGTGCTCCAATCGGACTAGCCGGTGCAGGTTTATATCCAGGAAATGATTGGGATTTCTTGCCCACGTAATGCCACTCAGGGATGAGCAAGGCTGGTCACTCATCTTAAATGTCAGGACGAATTTGCTAAACCCTGGCTCCTACGCTGCTCATGGGACAACACAGATTAAGATCATGAATCAATGAATTATGGCAGTTACATCTGCACTCGCAAAGCAAAAAGAGGTTATTGTCATGGTCACATGGGTCTGTCTGTCTGCTTGTCTGTCTATGCCTGCCTGTGTTAACAAAATAACTCAATTTTTGTCTAGATGGATTAAGAGTCAGCCAAGGAGTAAACCTGCCTTGTTAACAATTGGTCAAACGTCAGGGTTACATGACGAAGTTTAACCTGGCAAGATCAACTAAGACAATTTTATCCGATTTACACCAAACATGGCGGAACGGTTGAGAGTAAGGCAAGAAAGATAGGAGTCAATTTTGAGAGAAGTCAAAGGTCAAGGTCACAGGGAAATATCAAAGGTCAAGTTTAATCTGTGTGGGTGTAAACAAATTAAATATAACTGAACTTGGTGGAGGGGTTGAGCGTCAGGGAAGGAACTGACCTTGTAGGTCAAAGGTCAAGGTGACACGGCAAGGTCGACTTAAACAGCTTTACTCTGATTTAGACCAAATGTTGTGGAAAGGTTCAGGGTAAGGCGAAAATAAAAAGACTGGATTATGAAAACAGTTACATGTCATGATAGAATGGAAAAGTCAACTATCAAGGCTATATGACTAGGTTAATTTTAAGAGATTCGACCCAGTTTAGACTAAACTTTGTGGGAGCAAGAGCGAAGGATCCAATTTTCAAATCAATTCGTGCAAGGTCAAGGTCACAGGGCATAGTCAGATGTTCGACGCTACATCCTAAGCAAACACTTTTTAATTGATTTGGACCAAACTTCCTGGAAGGAGTGAGTCTGTCAAGGAAGAGAAATTTGAGACTGGTAAAGATCATGGTTATCTGACAAGGTCATCTCAAACAGCTCTGATCCTATTTACACCTAAGTTGGTAGAAGTGGTAAGGGCTAGGCAAAGGTGGAGTAATATTGTTTTGAGATTAATCAGTCGGTCAATGTTACAGGGCAAAATCAAATGACTGACCCCTAAGACCAGTTGGAGGGCGAGGATGCTGCACTCTCTGATGCTCCTCCTTCTTTCTAGTATTAGTTTGTGACTGTGTTATGGAAAAAGTAAGCCAGAACCCGCAACATTTCGAGCTGTTCCTGCAACTGGTCCCCAAATCTAGCCCAATCGTGCGTAAACACCTCAACCATGGCAAATCTGCTCAAACCCTCCACCGCCACCACAGCTCCGTGAGAGTTAACCCCTATAACCTAACAGCTTACCTAACAATTCTAAGTATTTTCTTCTTTCTACCTACAGACTGTTTTTTCACCCTAAGAGAGTCGTTTCTATTTGCAGGATATAAAGCAGTCTATAGCCCCGAATTATCAGAGTCAGTGAAGAGAAGCTGACCGGTGTGATCATTGATCTGGGGGTGTAACACTGTTGAGACATATGAGTACATCTGGCTCAAAAATGACATATTTTTTTTTCTCTCTGTGACAGCAACACAAAATCGGTTTTGTTAAAGGCTTTCTATATCAATACTGGCAATGGGAAGGAGATCGTCCCTTGTTCCATCTTGTCTGCCGGACGTAAGACTTGTCAGGTGGTGTCCCACTGCCGCCCAAGCTACCTGGACAAGACAGGGAAGTTGTAGGGTGCTTGATTTTTAACTGAAAAGAAAAAGAGGAATAGTGAAAGAATAGCTGCATCTTTTCTGCCTACCTGCTTTCTTGCTGGTCCAGTACGGCGCCCTGCAGCCTTAAGGTTTAGGTTAGTTGGACATTACAACGTGCTACATGTAATACACAGCCTATCAAGGGCGTACGTGTAGCCTTGACTGCAAGAATGGGAATTCCCGTGTGCTACAGTTAGTTTCAGGGCATTCTTGTAAAACATTCAATAAGAAAGTGTGACTAAAAAAAGATAATGCTCAGCACGTCTTTCAGCTGTAAGATAGAGCTTGGTAAATAGCACAACCAGAGTTAGCTCAGGAGATTCAAGGATCGAGTCCTGGCCAGTTCATAGCAGTCTTAAGATGTCCCTTGAAAACACAGGTTCATAAATGTATAACACGGGTGGAAGTGGTCTGTCTGGTCATTGTGAGGGGCAGGCCATTATAAGAGAAGGACATGAGTGTTTCCTGAGGGAGAAAGCCATCGTGCCCAAATACAATCCTTGATGCTGCATGCCGGGCTAACAAATGGCTGTGGGACATCCTTTTTAAATTCCCTATGGAGAAAGCATGCTCTCAAATAATACAATTTTGAGTACGTCGTTTAGCAGGTCAGTGGAAAGCGCATTTGTTGACAAACTCGGACTTTCAAGGAACAAGCCCCAACCTATGCACACTAAAAACTTTCCCTTAAAAACCAGGATCCACACTGTCATAACAAGCACACTGCAGGACGAGGAGAGAAAAGTTATTAAATCAGGTGGAGAAGAAAAATTGCTCTCACACATTGGAACAGCTGGAATCTGTAATGCCCATAAAATCCGACTGGCAATGCTAAAAAAAAAAAAAAAAAAAAAAGATAAATAAATAACTACCAACTGTTCAGAGGATCTGTTCACATAATACCCAGAGAGGAAAGCATACTTTTGACTTCTTCAATTAAGAAAATGCTAAGTAGATGTTTTAGTGTCTCGGTGGACCGATAGGCAGTAATAATATTCCCACACGGGACTGGAGACGGACATTTGGGTAGCAGATGTGTCAAATTATATAGATGTCCCTCACTTACCATTCTATCCTCCCAGATTAGGATGGTGGACTGCAGGAGAATGGCAGTTTCAGGTTGCAGTACATTAGCCTGTAGTCCATTTTTAAAGTAGGGTGGCAACGTCCACGTATGGGGAGAGAATGCTACAAAGAAGTGCCAGCCAAAAGCTGTCAGAAAAAAAAAAAATAACTGAGTGACCAATCTTGCTAGGCATTTTGTTTGATGGTTCTTCTAGTACTTTTGTGCTCTTGTTTCTAAATCCTACCTCGTGGAATTTCTGTGGTGGAAAATAGGGTAGGGATGGCTATGACGATGTTGATGATGATGCATATGTTTTCACTGCTGGGAAATATTTATCATAAATATATTTATGTTAATTCCGATATAAAAGTTAATACAGTAAAAACACAGGGTGGATTAGGTTAATGGCTTATTCTTACACTGAATTACAGAGACTGCCCTTAATAACCATAATTATGCCTTTTATAGAAACATATGAGTTTCAGAACGTCATACAGATTTTTCAAACCAACTACCGTCATTATTCCTTTAGAACATTCGCTTCCACACACAACGTGAACATCGTAACATCACTCTGATGGGACTGACACATTATCTTCAATTCTACCTTAAGTCTGACAGTTCGATTAAAAAAAAAAGAAGAAAAAAAAAAAAACAGTGGAGTACGGTACACATACACCACTGATACTTATATCGAGCCCCTTCAGCACGAGTTCGTTGTGAAACTAAGTCATTCGGTATAAGTCAGCAGAATACAAAACATACGTCCTCGTGCTGATGGTTTAATGGAGACTGCAACTCCTTCACTCCTTCCCTGATGTAAAGTCATGTGGAATCTGTTGTTGGTATTACTGTGGTAAATATGGAGAATGTGGAAGACTGAAGGTATGCTGGAGTAGACGACACCCCTACAGATGAAGAAGTACATGTCACAGTTTAGTAATATTTTGGTAAGTGGCCAAACTGTAGATAGTGATGAGGTGTTTGGCGCTATTAGAAGAATGTATATAACACAGAAGAGGAAAGGAAGGTGTAATAAGCAAAAGAATTCGCTAAGGAAAAGTTGTTAGGGAACTTCTTTAACTGACGAGAATACTGGCCCTGGACTTCTCAGTGGGCTATAGTATAATCGTGTGCACCGCTGTTATATTGTCTTCTTCTTTCATCAGTATATGATGACAGCTATTAACTGTGTTTCATTTAGTACAGACGCGATCTACACAAATTTACAGTAATATAATGTAATGTAGTATGTATATGGCTTCTGTGTGTGAATATCCTGAGTCTGAGACAATCTGAGTTATTCACATCTCCATGGACATCGACACAATCTACCGGGAATTAAAGTGGGGAAAGAGTTTAAGTTGCAGATTACCAAATATCGTTAGACTATACACGATTCCAACCATTGATAGAGTGCTACTGCTGTTTGTTGCTATTCTTCAGGAGGTAGCAGAGATAACAGAGTGCTGCTGCTGTTTGTTGCTCTTCTTCAGCAGGTAGCAGAGATGACAGAGTGCTACTGCTGTTTGTTGCTCTTCTTCAGCAGGTAGCAGAGATGACAGAGTGCTGCTGCTGTTTGTTGCTCTTCTTCAGTAGGTAGCAGAGATGACAGAGTGCTGCTGCTGTTTGTTGCTCTTCTTCAGTAGGTAACAGAGACAACTGAGTGCTACTGCTGTTTTTTGCTGTCTTTCAGTATGAGGTCGTGCCACAAACACGTCCAAATAAAATTAAGCCATTCAGGGAAGACGATATCCATGAGAAAAACCTGAAAAAAGAGTAAACAACCACCTTCAGTTATTGCTCTTGGACTCAGTATACACCCTTATGTATACCGTCATTCTTATGTATTATTTTGCGATAATGTATACTGCCTTTCTTATATATTCTTATGTATTATTATATCATTATGTATACCGATATTCTTATGCTGGTATGTGTGAGGCAAGTGACTAATAATTACAAATCTCTCCAACAATGATCGTTAAATGATATCCAACTGAAAAACAATCTTCTTTGCACGAACAGTCCTTTCCACTTGGATGTACAGGAACTTAATGAACTCAAGATTTTACATAATAATCATTCTTGAGGGGAAATATAATAAGCCTTTTTTTTTTGTACAAACTTTTTGTGTAAAAAAAATATATGAAATGATATTCTAAGCTAGACAGAACTCAAAGAAAATGATTCACACACACACACACACACACACACACACACACACACACACACACACACACACACACACACACAGATGTCCTTATTCCCAAAATTGATGAATATGGTCTTAATTAGGTCAATTGGGGAGGAGGGTAACCAATCTCACAAAAAAATTAAGGTCCAAGGAAACCATATAGCGAGTTTTTTTTTTTTTTTTTTTTTTTTTTTTGAGATAATAGATTTATTAACACAGTGGGCTTTTGATTTGAGTAGGGGAGGCTCTTCGACCTTCTTTTCCCGTCCCCATTTTATATAGATAACCTACAGGTCACCGACATTAATTAGTTCATCTGATGTCAGTTTGGTGTATCATAACGCTGCGGCCGGGACAGATGTTCCCCTTTGACATCTCCCCCCCTCCCGGCTAGCCAGTGACCAAGAAGTTGAAGATAAAACGACAAGGATCTTAGAATTATTGCCAGCGGTAAAGTGCCATTAAAAATCAAGTAGTAGGCTAATTTCTCTGCACAGCTTAGGGTTTGTAAAATATCAGGCTACTGGTGACTAAAGAAGTTACTTCGAGCCTGCCTTAACCCCCTAGACCTGCCTGAACCTTACCGTAGTCCTTTCATGCAGTCCGTGCGGCCGGAAGCCAGTTGTGCGTCCAGCGTGGCCGAGGGTGGGCAGGGCACTGGACACATATTTCTTGGTGGTAGGAACGAACCAGTCTGTGAGGGATATACAAACTTGTACAAAAAAAACAAAAAGTGTAATCCTGACTACACCATCTTTGCCGCGGAACCCTGACACTCCAACATATCATTTAAAAAATTTCATGCTTTTATTTTTATCTTGAAGTCTTCTGTCAAGTTCTACAATTTATGTAACACCAGTGATCAGCCTCAAACTAAAAGCGTGCAAACTCAAACTGTTTATTTTTTATTTCCTTGTATTTCCATCTAGTATATGACACCGCCTCATGTGAAGTAAAGTCTATAAAAGGAAGTGTAGGAACTTTTGTCTTCCTCCTCAGCAGCGAACCTTTCTTCCTCGATACACCATCATCACTCATACTGTTTCGCCTTGATTTCTTCCTTCGTTTTGTCTAGTCTCCTATCGCTGCCACCTCACCCTCATGCATCCTCTTATTCAGTCTCTCAACCTCCTTTTGTCTCCTACAGCCAGACGATTTCTACAACTGCCACATAACTGACATCTTGTTATTAACTGTACATCCTTCCATTTATCTCATTTGATTTCTCCCATTTCTCTCAAGTTACTATAATTATGCACTTTCTAGGTAACATGTTCGCACTGGATGCCTTTCAATATATTGTAGTATACTCTGGTCATATGCCACACTGTGAAGATATATGAGAGTAATCACCCATGCGTTATAAAACGAAATTGGATTTGATGGTGGCTTACCGGTCTTGGATGTGTACTCTGAGAAGACGGTCATGTTAGACGAGACATAGGATGGTCTGATGGTCTGAACAGTGACGCCAGTGCCCCGACATTCCCAGCACAGCGACTGGGAGAAATAGTCCACGAATGCCTGTTGGAAAAAACACACAAACTCACAAATGTAACAGTAGCAGTCACATTCTGCTTATAAGAGATGTAGTTACATAAAAAAAAAAAGTTCACGTTCTGATAATGGACTCACAGAAAAAATGTGTGGGTACAGGAAGAGAGGATTTTGAATGAAGGTAGCTGAAATGTTTCCAGTAATTAATAAAACTGAATTTGCCAACTATTATTATAACTTCTTGATCACACCTCGTCCTGATTCTCTGAGTCATATGGATAAACGTGAAGGTGTATTTTTAATAGCCTAGGCACACAGTTAACCGTCATATTTTCGTTCAAAAAAAAAAAAAAAAGGAAACAAGAAAAAGAAATAAAAAAATCCCACCTTTGAAGCGGAGTACATGCCAAGATGTGGAACAGGACCGGTAGAGGCAACGGAGGCAATGTTGATGATGGCCCCCCGACCATTGGCCACCATCTTGGCCAACACCAGCCGTGTCATGGCCACCACTGACGCAACATTGACATTGACGTGATTCCAAACATCCTCTTCACTCGCATCAATGAATTTCTTTGGTGGAATGAGAACAACACCGACATTGTTCACTGTTAATAAAAGAGAATAATATAAGCGACTATGGATGTTGGAGTGGCCCTGGTGAGAGAGGATAGTGTTTGGAAACTCCCTGTACTGTTGTTTGCAGATGATACCGTGTTGTTGAGTGAAGACGAAGGGGAGCTGCAAGGCTTGGTGGATGAGTTTGAGAGAGTGTGTAAGAAACGGAATCTAAAGGTGAATGTAGGGAAGAGTAAAGTGATGGTCTTTGAGAGAGGTGAAGTCAGTGAATGTACAGCGAGGTTGGATGGTGAGGAATTGGAAAATGTGAGTACGTTTAAGTACTTGGGTAGTGTGATGAGTAAGGATGGAGGTTTGGAGGGTGAAGTGCTTGAAAGGGTACAGCAGGGAAGAAAGGTTGCTGGTTCTTTGAAAGCAGTGATAAGAAACAGGGAAGTGAGCATGGAAGTGAAAAAGTTACTACATGACAGTATTGTAATACCAACTCTAACGTACGGAAGTGAAGCATGGACGTTGTTGGAAGGACACAAGTCAAGAGTGAGAGCAGTGGAAATGAGTTATTTAAGAGGAGCCTGTGGAGTCACATGGAGAGACAGGCTGACGAATGAGGATATAAAGGAGCGTTGTGGTGTTGATGTGGATGTGATAGGAAGCGTTAAGAGGAACACACTGAGGTGGTTTGGCCATGTGGAGAGGATGGAGGGTCAAAGACTGACGAAGAGAGTGTATGTGAGTGAGGTGGAGGGGGAAAGAGGGAGGGGGAGGCCGAGGATGAGATGGAGAGATGGGGTGGAGAGGTATATGAGAGAGGGGGGTGTGAGTTGGGAGCAGGGGAGTGAAATGGCGGGGGACAGGGCGACTTGGAGGCGATTTGTTTGTGGCCACCCCAAACGGGATTGAGGCGTCTGGCAATAGATAGATAGATAGATAGACTATGGATGCCAGTATGAGGCCTTGAAGTACTGAGTGAGTTGTAGAGGAAGTGTGAAAATCAAACATACCACACATGATAGATAAATAAAAAATAATTATTCGCAAAATAAGAGCAAAACAACACCTGCTGTTCGGTGTAGGACACTGGACTATATACATGACCAAATCTAAACTGACACTGTGAAAGCTCAAGAAACTGCATTAAAGTTAGAGGAAACCAATGATTACCCAGGATGCCGACGTCTTTGTCTGTGAGGTGGGCAGCGATTTTCGGGTACACGTTTCTGCCGTGGCTGAAGTCCACCTGTACTATCTCAGTCTCCACACCTGGTGGCTTTTCGTTCTTCCTCTGGTGGAAAGTCGGCTTATCTTGTCAAAATATAGGAAAGGATCGCAAAACTAAAATTAACACTGGAGTACACGTATAATAACGCCAATGAGGCGTGAATATCGAGACTGGGAGCAGAAATATGGAAACACCGGTAGAAAATCTGGAAAGTACGTCAGATAAAGTATGCAGGATGGAGATGTGGCAGTGACTAATGGTAAGTCAAATTATGTGGCAATTTAGACAGCCCACCACTCGACATAATCACTCCGGTATATCGGTAAATTAATGATTGTGGTGATGAAGAAGTTGGACTATTAGATTTACACCTATTGACAGCACGAGGGCCACTAAGACAGGTAATAAGTTTTAATATGACATTCGGTTTCTTTTACCGTATGAAGAGGGGCAAGGAGAATAAACAGTTCTTTATCGAAAAACAGTGCTTAAATCAGTGTCTATCAGCTGAACGAGAACGCAGAGAATCGACTTCCAAATCTTAATTTTCCCTTAGAATACGATTCACAGCAGTCAGTTTGCATAAAAGTTCTTGATTATTCTACTGGATGAAATGGGACAAGGGAAGGGGACAAAATTGTAACATATTGTTAGTTAAAACCCTTATGCCTATCGACGACACAAAGGTCATTAAGGGACATAATCATTATATATATCCAAAATTCGAAGAAGGGAAGTTCTGTGCCCTCCACCTGCCACCGTGTTATAATTATCACTAACGAGATAAGCCTGGTCCGGTTGCATCCCCTAGGGTCAACCTCACACCCACTTATTACCTTATCATGGGCATATTTTCCCCCAGGGATCTATACATTTCTGATGAATGTATTCCCTCCATGAACCTAGTTTTCCAATAAGTATATTTTCCTCCCAAGGAGATACCTGCTCCCTACATGGACTCATTTTCTCTCACGGACGACCACTTGTGTCCATTTCCTCCGTGGATCTATTATTCCACATGAATCTATTCCCATCATGGACCAATGTTTACCATATGGGGCCTCTAAGTTCCCCCCATAGACCTATCTTCCCACCAGGAAATGGACTAGTGTATTTCCCATGGGCCTATTTCTCCCACATGGTAGACTAACCTCTTCTCCCATGAACCTACTTTCTCCTATGAAAGGGACTTACCTATTACTTGTGGGCTTATCTGGGAGACTTACCTGTTCCCTCATAGACGTACTATATTTACTTCCTCCGAGGGAGGATTTAACTATTCTCCTGATGGACCTATTTCTGCTCCTTAGGATGGCCTGCCTATTCCTCTCACAGACCTCCTTTTCCCCTATTCACCCACCGACCCACCCAGAGTAGTGTGCGTCAGCTGCGGTAGGATGACTCAGCAGGCTTTCATACAGAGGTTCACTGATATGTACTGTAGATGAAAAGTTTTATTTGACTGGTACTGTAGTAATGATGACTTACTGATGAGTTGGCTGACGTTGTTCAGTTTGTCATTTTTGCGAGCCATGAGGAGGATGTTCATGCCCCGTTGTGCCAGTGCCTCGCGTATTCCTTCCCGATGCCGTCCGTGCACCCCGTCACCACTGTACACACACAATGGTTTGAGAACTATGATCACAGCTTTTTTTAATGTAATGTTCACCTCCACACTGATATATGTAATTTATAACACAAATGTTGCAATGTTTGCTAAGGTTATATGAAAACACAACCCCATTTACGCTAATGAACAATAAACTAGAAAGCGCTCCTAGAGCGCATACCTCCGCCAATGACACAGCTATTAAAAATGATCCGGATCCGGATCCACATCCACCCCAAACTTTAATCAATTCTTTCTTGGTCCATTGCCAACCTTTCCACAAAATTTCATTTGAAATGCACTGAGAACTTTTGGAGATATTGTGCGAGATACTGCTGATCCGGATCAGGATCCTCCCCAAAATTTAATTATTTCTTCCTTGTCCCATGGCCCACCCTTCCACAATATTTAATCAAAATCAGTTCTTAACATTTTGAGTAATCCTGCTAACAAGCAGACAAAGAAACAAACAGAGAAGCAAACCAACGGCGACAAAAACATAACCTCCTCGGAGGTAACAATTGCCTGTTGTAAGAACTATTAACAAGATAATTGTGAAACATCACTTTATCAGGAAAGAAGAAAAGAAGGTAACTGCATTAAGCTTGGTGGCCCTAATGCAGTACTGCATATTTTTATAGTAACAAAGCTCATACTTGAGTACGAGAACAAGAGAGAATCTAAAAGGAAAATCCTCCGCCCACCCAACCGTCAAGGCGAAGCTGGGAGGAAGACATTAAAAGGAACATCATGCGATGTAGAAAAACTAGTAAGAAAACTTCATAGGATTGTATGAAAGGACATCATACCGTATTCTAAGAACCGCAACCAGGAAAATAAGATAAAAAATAGTAACATTTTTGTCGTATGCGTTTTAATGTCAGAGTGAGTTCTATACCCGACTCTTTGTAGTCATATGCCTGCTGTATCTAACCTTTTCTTTTTTTGAAAACCCCAGTCGAAATACGATTAACAGCAACATCAGGTGACTTTGTTCAGTAATCCGGTATTACCGTAATATTCCAGATCAGTTCTTACTACTGCTACCGTTTTGTTATTTTTTTCCCCCAACCTGAAGGCATTTGTGTGTGCTCTGAACAGTCTCCCCAGTTGTAATAGTTCCTTATCAATACTTTTTCCAGCCTTTCTTTAACCCAAGCATAACTAAATCCTGGACAATTCAAGCCTACATAGTATAGTCACCCATTAAGCTAATCATTTTTTTTTTATCATTAGGAAATCTGCATACAGCGCTGCTAATTGATATCTATCTTTCTACTTATCTGTCCGTACAACAAAAGAACGAGAACTGAACCCTGAGGCACCCCGTAACTTGGTATTCCCCAGTCTAACTCAGCACCATCTACTTATTTCTTTGCTTGCCTTTCTATCTCCAGGATTCTACCCTTTTTTAAAATCCTCGTCTATACCACGCCCTCACACCTTCCAGTTGAGCCTCTCCTGGTGAACCCTAAAAATAACTCGGCTAACGTTATGAAAAAAATACACCGCCTGCTTTATCGCCATCTTCGACCTCTATCTCCCTCATGGAAAAATAAGGGAACCCGTAAATATCATTCCACTAGAACTCGTCTTATGTTATGTATTACGGCTCAGTCTGCTGATCTGGGCGTGGGTGTGGCAGGGAGAGTAAGGAGTGAATAAATGATATAGGTTATATATTGACAATGCTAAGCCGAGGAAGAACTTGGTGGAGTGGAGGAGAAGGGTTATAAACGATGAAGCCTGAATGCTGATAAACTCGTCACGTAGGATCGATCTTTTATTAATTTCTTGTTGTGTTCCGTCCTTTGCTGTTGCCAGGGTTACGACCGAAGAATGGGAGGTTAAGGCTCGGATTCCAAGGGACTGTGGAGATTTCGTAAAACCTCTCCCTTAGCGATTTACTTTCCGCATTACACATCAATATCCACCTGTATATTTTTAACGTAATACCACTTCCTTGGCGATTTAGTCTGCATACTACACATCAATATTCTCCTGTATGTTGTTAATGCTGTGTCGATATTAAAACGGCATATATCGGATGCGGGAAACTGTCAAGGTGTACTGCGCAAAATAAGTCGCCGAGGATGAGGTACTACCCAGCCTCCCATGCCACTTAGAATGCAGCCATCACCCCGAATAATACCAAGGACTTCGTGGCAACCCTTACATAGCGATTGAGTCTGAAAATTACACCTTAACATTCTCTTCCTTATAGCATATTGAGATGCACTGTTCATAATAAATCGCTGCTGAATAAATGCTACGAAGCTTCTTCCTTTTTTTCTTTTTTTTTCCACGGCCCTACGACCGAAGAACACCGAGGTTAAGGGTTATGGTGGAAATAACTTTGGGATGTTCGTAACTCCTCATCCTAAGCTATTTCCTTTGACCACTGCGTCTTAAAATTCTGTTGTATTCTACTGGTACTTTTTGGCAATATCGACATCGTAACACAAGAGGCTATTCAGATGCAACAGGCTAAATAAATCGCTTAGGAAGAGGCGTTATGAAGGAATTGAGGTTAGGACTAAGGATTTTTTTTTTTTAATAAGTTAGGTTCCTTCAGTTTTAATACAAATAATTTTCACATAAATGCGCCGTTGTTAAAATAAGAATATATATATATATATATATATATATATATATATATATATATATATATATATATATATATATATATATATATATTTTAATTTCCTACCTTTCTAGCTTTTAGTGTTTAGAATCTTGGGTCGGATTTTTAGTTTGGCCCATTTCTGTGTTTCATTAATTTCAAAACTGGGCTCCCATTTTTCATTTTTCTCAGTACACTCGTTCATAACTCATATTTCTTTAATCTTACCTCCAATTTTTCCATGCACGATTTCCTTCCGCGTTGATTTTCGTTAGATCAGATGGACTTATTCTCACTTTATTCCCATCTTTTAAACAGGGATTATAAAAACAACTACTACGCACTGATGAAGATTTGAAACGAGAGCTACTGCATCTACGTCCGCAACACTGTGCAGTATTCTCGTGCGGCTGGGAATCTTGTTAACACCTCTCCCTTGCCAGGTTACGTATTATTCTCGTACGTTTATAAGTTCTTCTTTGCTATGTATGCACTCCATGTCGATATAAAACGATCTAAAGAGCATGCAATAGAACGGAAGGTGTAATATGCAAAAGAAACCGTCATGGCAGATATAAAAACATTGCAATAGAATGATAAGGTGTTTTATGGAAAAGAAACCGCCAGGGTACAGGTGAAGCAAAGTCTCATAAACTGGCAAAAACATGGCATTTGTGTCAGGGGAAAAATTCAATAGCTCACCTGCCCACTTGCCGCCATACTTAATCGCCAAGTTGTCTTTGTTCAGCCGCGCCCACACGAACTTGCGCAGCGCCAACACGACGTCCAGCACGATGTACAGCACCCACCCGGCCACCCACACCAGCCCGAGGACAGCGAGGACATCCTTCACCTCCATCCTCGCTGGGTACACTGACGCAGACGCACACCTCATGTCCTTTACCGCCTCAGCAGGACTCAAGGACGCCTGTGTTGCCAAGCGACCAGATGAGAGTGAGTGAGGGAAATCCACGTGCCAGATAGCAAAGATCGTATGACACTATGTTACTTTTGGAAGGTATAGTAAGGAGTAGGGAGGACACGACAGAGGATAATCAGAATGAAAGGGCGAGGTTTTACAGTAGATTAGGTGAAGGATATGGAACGGCAATGGGAAGTCTTTAAACTGATAGTAGAGGGAAACTAGGAGAAACAAGGAAATATCAAGAAGAGAGGTAGAACAGAAGAGAACAAGAGGACGTTAAGGAGAGAAAGACGAGAGACAATGAAATAGTCGTCTCTTACAAGCAGGGATACTGAGGACGCATTCTTTCTCCCCCTCCCACCAAGATGAGAACTTGGCATAAAAAAAAAAGTTATGCGTCTTGTTTTCACTACATATGGATTTATTTAGGTTAATTGTGTCATGAATATTTCTGATTATACATTTTCATTTATTTATAGATCTGTTAACTACCCTACATATCCCAGATTTTGATTTTATAACATTCCATTATTGTTATTATTATTATTATTATTATTATTATTATTATTATCATCACAACTACTACTATTACTACTACTACTACTACTACTGCTACTACAAAAACAACAACAACAGCAACTGCTATTACTACTACTACCACCACTACTATTACTGCTATTATTCTTATTCTTATTTTTATCATTATTCTTATTATGTAACTACGATATCTTAGTCTTCACTTCTTCACCCACGCAGTATATCGCTTGATGCTGAAGGAGGAGTGTCACAGGGTCGACTTTGTTTTGGTTATGTAAGCCGTGCCAGTCAAAACAAGACAACATGAATAAGATATAAAGGATGCAGGTCCAGGGGTTAAATAAAAGAAAATAAATCAGTAAATAAATAAATAGGTAAAATCAAATAACAAATAAATAACGAAGCAAAAAAAAACGAATAAACAAATAAATGAAAACAAATTATATAACCAAACAAATAAATAAATAAATAACAAATAATAAAATAAACAAATATATACAACAAGGAAGTAAACAAATCAATAAATAAAATACACAGATAAAAATACATGCAATAAAGGCCTATAATCCGATTCATTTTTTCCCCATTTTTACTCCTCCTATCAAACATTTTTTTTCTTCTCTTTTATGTCAGGATTTTAAGGTACTGACGGGGTGCACAGGAAGTCAAAGTCAATCTCCTTAAGACTGAATTGTGTCCCTCCATATGAATAAACTCACCTGGAAGGAGAATGAAGGTGAAACTACGTTCTAGGATTGAAGAGAAGTAGAAACATGAGAAGTGTTAGTCATCGCTGTTTACGGATCTGCAAGCACGCATACATGACGACAGAGACAGAATTACAATGAGTGGGAGGTTGGGTAAGTACACACACACACACACACACACACACACACACACACACACACACACACACACACACACACACACACACACACACACACACACACACACACACACACACACACACACACACACACACACACACACACATACAGTACACATACACACAATTAGATGACAATGTGGGCTGGAGCTAAAGATGCACACACACACACACACACACACACACACACACACACACACACACACACACACACACACACACACACACACACACAGTACACATACACACAATTAGATGACAATGTGGGCTGGAGCTAAAGATGCACACACACACACACACACACAGTACACATACACACAATTAGATGACAATGTGGGCTGGAGCTAAAGATGCACACACACACACACACACACACACACACACACACACACACACACACACACACACACACACACACACACACACACACACACACACACACACACACACACACACACACAGAAATGGCTGTGTGGGCAGAAGCTGAGGATGCACACGCACGCACACACACACACACACACACACACACACACACACACACACACACACACACACACACACACACACACACACACACACACACACACAAAGAAATGACTGTGTGGGCTGAAGCTAAAGATGCACACACACACACACACACACACACACACACACACACACACACACACACACACACACACACACACACACACACACACACACACACACACACACACACACACAACGAAATGACTGTGTGGGCTGAAGCTAAAGATACACACACACACACACACACACACACACACACACACACACACACACACACACACACACACACACACACACACACACACACACACACGGAGGTGACGTTCAAGGGCAAAGGTTTTCGTCGAACCAAGAATAAGCATCAAACAACACTTCATTGAAAATCTTTAAGTGTCTTTTTATTATTCATCATTCTTGGATAGAGGAGCCACACTGAGCACTGGAGAGAGAGAGAGAGAGAGAGAGAGAGAGAGAGAGAGAGAGAGAGAGAGAGAGAGAGACGCCTTCGTGTGGTTGCACTGGTGTTAGGGGGCGACTGCTGCCAGATCATCATGCACACGTTTCTCTTGCAACTCCTTCCCTGTTCCGTGGAAGGAGGATGGTGGAGTGCAGTGGAAGGGCAATTTCAGCCTCAGGGCAACCGGGTTCACGTCCAGATGGGCCTGGGGCCACAACAACAACAACATCAACAACAGCATCAACAGCAGCATCAACAACAACAAGAAAAACTTCAACAAAGTCAGATCAGCGTACCGTGTTTTCATGACCTTGGGAAGACTTATCCCCTGTCCCCTTCACTTTGGTCTAAAATTGCCATCTCCCCATCTTGAATACTGATTCGTAAACAGTATATTAACACTGAAATGTGGTGATAGTCACGAAGAAATGCTATGGGAAGGTAGTGGGTGTTATACAGAATGCCCTATTTAAAGCTCCACTCTCGGGGTTATTGGGGACGACATATTCAGTGTTACCAAGGTCTACCCAGCATCATTTTATTCATTCCCTGCTATCACTGCTACACCTACGCCCACACAAGCAGACTGAGCCGTTCCCGCAACACACAAGGTGCTACCAGATGTGTTACTAGTACGGCGCTACTTACGGATTTCTGTAAGGCTGTACCTCCTAATACAGTGTCGGACTTAAGTGTGAAGTCCGTGAAATTCCCAGCTGCTTAACTGCCTTGTGCTTCCTGTTTGTTAATTCTACACACACACACACACACACACACACACACACACACACACACACACACACACACACACACACACACACACACACACACACACACACACACACACACACACACACACACTCACAATTAGATGACAGAGTGGGTTGGAGCTAAACACACACACACACACACACACACACACACACACTTGTATAAATCACTGTGTCACTTTGTATGTCTATCTTCTACAAAGGGAAGGGAAACTCATATTATTCCTGTATCTGATTATTAGCCAGAGAGTCAGACATAGCTTCTTCTAACGGGGTAAGAAAATCGACCCCTTAAATAAAAATAAAAAATAAAACACTATGATAGATGATAGTTTTTAGTAGGGTGCGCTAACAGTTATGATAGTGGACTAAAACTGTGCTAGAAAATTATCAAATACTTAGGACACACACACAAAAAAAATGTCAGCAATAAAGGATGGGCATGTTATTAAACAGCGTCACATGCATAAACTGAATCTTATGAGCCCCCAAACCTTGAGAAACAAATTCATGCATTGATGTTGGCACACATCCAGCCACCCAGTCCCTCACACACACACACACACACACACACACACACACACACACACACACACACACACACACACACACACACACACACACACACACACACACAAAATTTTGTCCTTTACCACTGTAGCATAACCAACCATTTTTTTATCTGATTGCAAATAGACACAACATAAAGAACTTTAAAACTGATGGACATAAAAAAGAAACCTATTGAAAGTAATGCTGTATTTTGTGTGGGAGTGAGAAAATAAATACAAGGAATTCTGTATTTATGATGCAAAAGAAAAAAAGGTACACCATGCATAAAAACTAACTATACTCATCTTAATGTAACTTGGCCTAAAACTGACATCCATCCATTTTAAATGGTCAGCTGTAAAAATAGATTAGCATTAGAATATGATGCATAGTCACGAAGAAACGCTGTGAAAAAGGATGAAAAGCCATGGTAGGCTATTGTCTTCCGTTTTTCTTCTCGAACTAAGCGAAAGAAGCAGAAAGAGAAAGAAGAAAATTTTGGCCAAGTTAATATAATAAGGGTATTGTAAAAAGAAAATGGTACTTACAGTAAAAAGTGATTATTGTTGCAAACGTGAAGTAATTGTCTCGAATAACTGTTGTGTAAAAAAAATAAAAAAATAAAAAACGTCAATTTAGGAGTCACCTTAGATATGTATCCCGAAAAGAGATGTAATGGACCGCAGGGGAAGGGCAACTTTAGCCTGCAGTCTACCGGGTTCACGTTCAGAGGAGCCTGTGGCCACAATAAATACAGCAGCAGCAAAAACAACAGCAAAAACATTAACAACTAGAACAATAAGCAGTAGTTGTGATGACAGTGCTGTTGCTGTTTGTTGCTCTTTTTCAGCACGTAGTAGAGGTAATAGGTGCTGCTTTTGCTTGTCGCCCTTTTTCAGTAGATAGCAGAGGTAACAGAGTGCTACTGTTGCTCGTTGCTCTTCTTCAGTAGATAGCAGAGGTAACAGAGTGTTACTGATGCTCTGCTCTTCTTCAGTAGATTGCAGAGGTAACAGAGCGCTACTGCTGCTTGTTGCTTTTCTTCAGTATGACGCAATGCCACAAGACCGCCATTCACATCGTAAGCCATCGTGGGAAGATATAGTCCACGACAGATGCCTAAAGGAGAGTATTATCTGTCTTAATTGACGCTTTCTGATTCGTGTGTTATATACATACAATTAATAATACGGAAAAAGCTAAGAATACATTGCAATCATATTTACTGGTGTGCGTACGGAAAACACTAAGAATTTGTTTGCTTTATCCATCTGCATATATTACGCTGTTTTTCGTTTACCTTAACTTGATACAGATTTTCGCCCTTTTCCAGTTTATTTTACTCAGTGACAGAAAAAGGAAATACTAGGGCTCTGTATCCTTTGTACAAGACTTCTTCGTGACTAGAATCAAATTTTAGTGCTAATCTATTGCTACAACTCAGCATTCAAGATGGAGAGATGACAATTTTAGGCCAAGATAAAGTGAAAAGAGTACAGGAAGTTACCAGGATGCCGTGTGGCCAGAAACCCGTGGTACGTCCAGCGTGGCCAAGGGTGGGCAGGCCACTGGACACAAACGTCAAGGTGGATGGAACGAGCCAGTATGTGGGGGACATCAAACTCTACAGCTCTATGTTTTCATCTGAGGGACCTGGGCCACTCTCACAACTTGAATTCAGAAGCTGTGGTTAAATGAAAGGTGATGATAGTTATAAGTTCAGAGGCACAAATTAACTCTACCTCATGCTAGAATATCAACCAGTCCAAAGAATCTCGCCATCTCATACTACAACAACCCTGTGTCCCCGAGTTAGTACATCAACTTAAAGCTTTCTTTCTGTCTCTTATCTTAGAATAATCACTGTGACAAGGGACCATCTAGAGGGGCATTAGTATCATCACCAAGCACCCACTATTCATGTATATCTGTCAGTCCATCTATCTGTCTATCTTTCTATATATCTATTTATCTTTCTAACTATATATGTAACATCTCGAGGGCCGTCAACATCGTCAACGAAAACTTGCATTTGAAACATTTGTTTTTTAGATAAGTAACACCTGCAGGACTGATCTCTGATGACGATATTTCTTTTGGCATAAGCTGAGTCAAGAGTTCATCCTAATATTTTACATATATGTCACTCTCGTGTATCTTTTTATTCATTCACTATTATTTTGCAATTACACATCTTTCTTTAAAAACAAGTTTGGAACCTAACAACTTTATGAGACTCTTCAAATAATTGGATATAACGTTATGCCAAAAGACGGCAAATATTTTCAGCCGAGAATGTTAGTGGACTCAAACGTTTCATTTAAACTGTTTAATGAAAAAACCCTTATTTCGCCGATTTTTTTTTTTTTTTTTTTTTTTTAAGCTTATACATTCCGGATGGCTTTCAATATTTTCCTGCATGAATATTATTGATTAATATAATTTATTAGCAGAGAATGATCCATACTACATACGACTAACGAAGAGAGGATTAGATGATGACTCACTGGTTTTGGATGTATAGTGAGAGAAGTTGGTCATGTTAGATGAGATGTATGACGGCCTGATGGTCTGCACGGTGATGCCAGTACCTCCACATTCCACGGACAAGGACTCGGAGAAAAATTCCACTAACACATAAAAAGAATAAAATTTATAAACGAAAGATGAAATAGTTATAAACACAGCTTGTAGATACCGTCCTTTTACGTTACATTTTGCTACTACATCCTACTGATATTGCTAGTCTGTGTTGCATGTTGCATAAATGAGAGGAGCAGTATAAGAAAAGCTGAATTGTCTTCTCGACTCCACCTTGGACGCGGAACAGATTCCCAGATACGACCCTGGAGAGGAAGAGGTAACGAAGGCAATGTTGATGATGAACCCCCGACCCCTGGCCACCATCTTAGCCAACACCAGCCGTGTCATGGCCACCGCCAACGCCATATTGATATTGTCGTGATTCCATATATCCTCTTCACTTACATCCATGAACTTTTTGGGTAGATAAAGAGCAACATCGATACTGTTCACTGCAAAAGAAGAGAGTAATATAGGCGGCTACGGATGCCAGTGTGAAGTCTTGAAGTACTGAGTGAGTTGTAAAGAAAGTCTGCAATTGAAAGACTCAGTATAGCCGACTAGAAATAACAATATGAATGTTGGTATAAAATAAAAAGAAAGCAGTGTGTTACTAATGTTAGAATTCAGTAGACTGCATTACAGTAGAAATAGTTATCCAGAATGCCAATATCTTTCTCCGTGAGGTGGGCAGCGATCTTCGGGTACACATCTCTGCCGTGGCTGAAGTCCACCTGTAAAGTTTCAATCTCCACACCTGGCAACTCTTCCACTGGTAGAAAATATGTCAGAGCAAACGAGGATCCAGGGAAATGTTAATGGGGCTTCGTCTTACTACGCCATTGCAAGAGAGGCATTAATAGCTTTCAGTTTAGCTAAAAAGATATTCTATTCAAATTAGGTTCCATTTGATCTTTCGCCATGGCTGAAGATCTAGGTCTCATGCTTTAATACCAGTTGACTTTGTGAAAACACTTCCTTGTTTACCCAGCTAACAATGCGCTGCTTGGTAGAATGCTCATTTCATAACTACAGTTGCTGTTAGATTCACCCAATCAAGTTTTTCTTGTTGCTTAACCTTGGTCTGTCTGGACGAGCAAACCCGATGACCATAGGTAAGTAACTGCTTTTGGGGAGCCGTCTTAGGGATATAGCACACACAAACATACAACACACACACACACACACACACACACACACACACACACACACACACACACACACACACACACACACACACACACACACACAAATACCTACTCACTAATGAGCTGACTGACGTTGTTGAGTTTGTTGATGTAGCGAGAGATGAAGATGTTCATGCCTCGCCTGGCCAGCTGCCTCGCGTACTCCTTCCCGATGCCGTCCGTGTACCCCGTCACCACTGTACACACACCGAATAGGGCATAGGAGGCTTCTTTGCACCTCTTCCTTAGCGATTTACTTTGCATATTACACCTTTTCATTTTTTCCCCTGACGAGGCTTCTTAGCTCCATTTCCTTAGCCTTTTATTTAACATATTGTTCTTTAATTATTATCTTGCGTGTCACTTGTGTGGCTTTTATCGGGATTATATGCATCGACAACTAACGAGAAAACACAGCGCATATGCAGAGTAAATCGTAAAGAAAGAAGTGCTACGAAATCTCGTCACCACTGGTCACACACAATAGTTTGAAAAATGGCAGTACACTGCCACAAAATGGAAAGACATATCATCATGCTACAGTAGTTTAAATACATCAGGAGAATATCAGTGAAGGTTAGTAAATATTAATATGCTCATCAGTATAAAGAAGAATACAACCTTTTGACATGGCTTCATTACAATGCTGTTCCCTGAGTTCGAGGTCGAGAGCGAAGTGCACCAAAAGAGGGTCGAGTCTACATGGACCCGACAGCTAGTGAAGATATGATGAGAAAATGAGGCAGCCGTGGGGGCGTTAGCACCACACATCTTGCAGGGCTTGTCAGCAGCTCAAGGTCTACTGAGTATTCTCATTAGGCCTTGAGTACCACAGGCAAATATGAGGGACGGCCACATTACATCCTAGGATGAGGGTGGGTGATTGTTGTAGGTATATTTCACTCCACGTTACCTATCATAGTGATGGATGGTGACGCTGGTAGGACGTTCAGCATCAGTATGCCCACCTCCTGAAGGAATCTCCAGGCAGTTGCTTTGGACACAAGAAGACGAATAGGAGGGAGAGGGAGGTTGCAGGCAAGGACATCAACTTGGATGTATAAGATATGACCAACATGGACTGGAATCCAGCCTTATTAAAATAAAATAAAGTTGTGCCACAACACGACTGGCTCAACAGAAAACTGGTGTGAAGCTACACCACAAGAGTGTGACTGAATCTATCTATCACATGACTAATCTAAAGCTTAGAGTGATGAGAGTGCAGGGGCTTGCACTGAATGGTGAAGAAAGAATTTTAATGGTGAAATGTGGATTCACATCTACTAGCGTACCTCGACATGGCAGGAGTTTGGTCTTCAATTATCATACGCATGATTCCCTCGTTACCTCATGCGATGTCACCTGGAGATGGAAGATATGCTGGTTCGTCCCGGAGTTTGGCTGATGTTGATCAGGATTCTACTAGCAGGCATCTCAACTGACTTAACTGAAGAGTATATGTCTAGGTCCTGTACACCAAGCAACGAACCCACTTCTCCGTAGCAAACATTCCCAAACTCTTCTGCTGAGACCATGGATACTCCCTGAAAGTTGTTCTTTTGTGCCGTCACAGGTCATTTCCTCTCTCGCTTTGAGTCTAAGGATTTGTGTGTTGTCATCCTCGTATACAAAAAAAAATGAAGATTTTTTTTCTTTTTTCTCGCAATAAGTTTTGATGATGTTAGGCTGTGAATCATTCCACTTGTTCAAAATTCTCTTTATTGGCACAGTCTTAACAGATTGGAGGCATTTTCGGAGTAGCTCCTGGATCGACGTGGAACACAACTATTTCCAAATATTCTCCATCATCGCTCAATGGCACTTCAGCGTTTTGGCATAGGATCCACCTTTACCATACTTATCCACTCCTCAGAGGATTCTAAATTTTCTTGATGGATATGTAGTTTCTCTCTAGCTCGCTTTTGACACCAGGATGCAAAGTGATCGCTGTCATTTCATTCACTGCAAGTCTATCCTTAGGCGGAGCATAATATCTTTTGTGAATGGGTTCAGTTACAAAACCAGTATTTCTTTTATGATTTCAGCTTTGTGCCCCTGGATTAAGCCCTGGTTACTTTCAAATCTCTCTCTCTCAAGAATTCAATGTCCAGCCTAAGTTTCTACGTTCCCTGTTGCCCTGGACTAATGTACGCAAAGGTCAAAGGTTAGTTTCCTAATTTTAAGGAGTTCCCGCCAAGCATCACGAGTCTCTTATGAAAACAACAACTCTGTCTCAAAGCACAGACTCCAAACACTGATCACAGAAGCTGCACATCCTCACCCAGTCACAAGATCTCTGTAAGAATCCTCAGAACTTTATATTTCCTCTTGAAGGCGACGATTAAAGGTGCCTCATGTAAGCCTATTTTTTTCCTCTCTAAGATCATGTGATTTGTGCTCGCATCTATCCATCCATCTATCTATCTGTCTTTCCATCTATCCCTATCTGTCCATCTATCTGTCTATCTGTCTATCAGGGAACGCAATTAGCAACCAGGTAGAAGGGTCAGTCTTTCTTAATTTCCCATTATATACTGTACTTCGCTAATGATAAAAAAAAAAAAAAAAAAAAAAGGAGTTTGTTTTTCAAGTTTCCGATCTCAGGTTAACCGCTTCAGTAAGATCACTTAAGTATTTTGTAGTATATTCTCCGCCATTTCAGACGATTTAAGTCAAGTTAGGAAGGAACTCTAGCGTCTGAGAGGTTGATGAAAGGTAAATCTAATCCCTCAAATTTTAGGTATAAGCTAGATACACTGACTGCACGTAAGAAGTAAAAAAAAAAAAAAAATGAATCGAAGAGGCAAAAAAAAAAGAAAAAGAAAAAAAGTGTCATTGTCAAAGGTAAGTTCACAATCTCACCTGCCCACTTGCCGCCGTACTTAATCGCCAAGTTATCGTTGCTCAGCCGCGCCCACACCAACTTGCGCAGCGCCACCACAACGTCCAGGATGATGTACAGCCCCAACCTGGCCACCCACACACCAGCCCGAGGAAGGCGAGGGGATCCTTAAACCAGAGGCGCCAATTGATCGCTTTTGCCATCGGGTTTAGAAACAACATCTATCCCACGCTATATTTCAGGGACATATCATATCCTTCTATGTTTTTGTCGGTACTCTGGAATGTTTGTAAGATTTTTTAGGGTATTTCTAGCTATATCCGAAGTTCTGTGTACCTGATGACATTCTAGTGTCTTTATGTTGCCGTTATTTAGACCCGTTTGGATGCCCCAACGTCTAGTAATGAGATTTAAATATTTCCTAGCTATTTCACAATCTTTTTACATCATCCAGCGTCTCTTTTATCTACTCTACCTGAAACTCCATTCGGCCGAGGAGACTGACGCACCAGGAAACGAACTCTACATCACGCTATCGGGAAATGATGCTTTGAGGCCCACTGTAGGGTCAAATTCAAGTTGAAAAAGACCACTAAACTTGCTCTTAGAATGTCTCTTAATACCAAGAGCCAATAAAAATTACCTAGAAAACCTATGGTGGTTTCTAGAACTTCACTAGAATTATCTACAGGTCGCTGCAGTATCAATATAACTATATTAACTATCTATTTGTTTATATACCTACGCTGCTTCCCCCAAGGAAAGGGAGGTAGCCGAGACAGGACGACACACTCCCCATTTACTCATCCATTCAAACACATTCATTCGCATCTTAGTCCCAAAGGGGAGAAGGGACAGATCCTCACAGCACCACACCGCACAAGGGTCAACTGCGCAATGCAATCAGTGACACCCGCAGCAGGGCCCGACAGCAGAACTGGTTTACCCCTGCAACATCATAACAGACCCATCCCCTTACCCGCACCTGACCTGACTAGCTGATCAGACCAAATGCAGGAGAATATCCCCTCAGGGCTGCGTCATCACTTATTCATTCACAATTTCTCTCCATTTATTTCTTTCATGCATAGCCACTCTTCCTTGCTCAACAAGCATCCCTCTCGCATCCAGTGCCCTCTTCACACTGTCCATCCATCCTATTCGTGGTCTTCCTCTCAGCCTTACACCTCTCGCATCAGATCTAGTTATCTTTTTCGGCAATCGCTCATTATCCATTCTCTCCATATGCCCAAACCATCGCAACACCCTCTGCTCAACTCTACCAGCCATCTCCCGAACAACTCCAGTTCTCCTTCACACTTCATCATTCCGCACTCAATCCATACGCGTCACTCCACACATACTCCTCAGACACTTCATCTCCATTACATTCAATCTTTTCTTCTCTGCTACACCCATATTCCATGTTTCAGCCCCATATAATGCAGTCGGTACCACAACACCCTCATACAGCCTTCTCTTTACATCCATTCTAAGCAAACGACATCTAAACACTTTTTTCATTGTTCCCAGCACCTTTCCTACTTCATTTATTCTAAACTTCATTTCTGCATCTATTCTTCCATCCACAGCAACATGTGACCCTAGATATTTAAAACACTCTACCTCCTCAAGCAACTCGCCATGCAAAACTATATTCATCCTCCTACCATCTACCAACCTCATACACTTCATCACTACTCTTATTCTCATTTACTTTCAATTTCCTCCTTTCACACACCCTTCCAAACTCCTCTACCAACTATCTCAATCTCTCCTCTGAATCAGCCACCAGTGCAGTATCATCTGCAAACAGCAGCTGCTTGAGATTCCAGTCTCCACCATCAACATTCACCAGACTCAGACCTCCACCTAAAACTCTTGCATTCACCTCCCTTACAACACCATCCATGTAAATATTACACAACCACGGCGACATCACACATCCCTGTCGCAACCCCACTCTCACGGGAAACCAATCACTCAAAGCATTTTCCACTCTTACACATGCCCTACTATTTACATAAAAACTTTTCACCCCTTTTAGTAACCTACCATCAAGTCCATACAATCTTAAAACGGTCCACAAAGCCTCCCTATTAATTCTATCATACGCTTTCTCTAAATCCATAAATGCCCAAAACACATCCTTGTCATTCGCTAAATACTTTTCAAACACTTGTCTCACAGCAAACACCTGATTCACGCATCCTCTCCCTCTCCTAAAGCCACACTGCTCCTCACCAATCACTCCCTCTGTACCCTCTCTAACTCTCATAATTAACACTCTACCATACACCTTACCTACAACACTCAACAGACTTATACCCCTAAAGATAGTACATTCATACTTATCACCCTTGCCTTTATACAACGGGACCACACAAGCACTTGCCCAGTCAATTGGCACCATACCTTTCACAAAGCACACATTCAACAATCTTACTAACTAGTCAACAAGAGTCACTCCACCACCCTTCAGGCATTCCACAGCACACCCATCCATACCTGCAGCTTTCCCTGTTTTCATCTCCTTTTCTACCGTCTTCACTTCATCCTTTGTGATCAAAGAATCATTCAACTCTCCCAACACATTTATTCCTTGCACCCTTCCATCCGCCACAAGCTCAGCCACCCTTTCCTCCTCTACATTTAACAATCTTTCAAAATACTCTGCCCATCTCTTCCTTACTGCATCCAACTCAATTAACATCCTTCCATCCTCTGCTTTTACTCGTTCTTCCTTCCCAGATTCTCCCTTTCGCACCCTTTTCACCTCCTTCCAAAATATTTTCTTATTCTGTTGAAAATTCTCTGCCAGCCTTCTACCCCACCACTCATCTGCTGCCACTTTAGCATCACGCACAGCCCTTCTCGCCCAATTCCTCTTTTCCTTATACTTTTCATATGACATCTCATCCTTCCTCTGCAGCCACACTTCATATACAAGTCTCTTCTCAGCCACAGCCATACTTACTTCCTCACACCACCATTCACTTCCTTTTCTTACACCACCACCCACAAGTCTCACACCACACACCTTTTCTGCATGCCCCACCACAGCACTCTTAAACAACTGCCATTCCTCCTCCACACTGCCATTTTCCCGATCTTTCGCTGCGTTCTACTCATCTTTCAATTTCTCCTGATGCTCTATCTTTTTCTCTCTTTTATCCAACTCACTCACTTTCAAAACCTCCCTGCCTCACCTAACCTTCCTAGCTCTCACCCATCTCTTACCTACTCTTAACTTTCTCTCCACCAGGTAGTGGTCAGACATACCTCCACCCTCCCCTCTCAGAACTCTCACATCCAACAATCTTTCTATTACATTCCTAGACACAACCACATAGTCCATCGAAGCTCTATCAACAAACCTTCCACCCTCCTGTCTCACCCATGTATACTTATAAATATCTTTCTTCTCAAACACCGTATTTCCAATCACCATCTCTCGCTCAACACAGATCGCTATCATTCGTTCCCCATTTTCATTTCTTCCGGGCACACCATGCATACCAACTACACCTTCAACTGTTACATTTCCCACTCTAGCATTCAGATCTCCCATCATTACCACATTCACATTCGCTCCAAACCTCTGCAGACACTCATCAATATCATTCCAGAAAGACTCCCTCTCTTCTTCATCCCTTTCACTACCAGGCCCATATGCACTCACAAACACCCACAACTCACGTTCAAATTTCTCTTTCACCCACATCAGTCTCGATGACACTTCCTTCCATTCAGTCACACACTGCTGTACTTCCGGACTCACTAACAAGGCCACACCTTCTCTTGCCCTTCCTCTGTCAACACCTGACAATCTTCCATTCACACTTCCAAACATAGACTCACCCTTCCCTTTCATCTTCGTTTCACTCAAAGCTAACACATCCAACTTTCTTCTCACAAACATTCTCCCAATCTCCTCCCTTTTAGCCTCAATCGTACTACATCTACGCACATTCATAGACCCAATCTTCAGGGTACGGGGATAACTCCATCCCCCATCCCTTTCTCTGGCCTGTCTCTTTTTAGGAACTAAAAAAACAGAGGAGGGGGTCCCTAGTCCCCTCACCCGGCCTCATTTAGTCGCCTTTTACGACACGCAGGGAATACGGTGGCAGTATTTTTCCTAACACAACCTGCCCGCAGAGTAGTAGTACCACCCCATAGTGCGGCGTAAATAATGTTCGCTAAATGGATGTGAAAGTTTCAATGTCTAGCAGAAGAAAACGTTAAATTGCCAACTATGCCAGTGATGCTGCGGCACTTTGTACACACACACACACACACACACACACACACACACACACACACACACACACACACACACACAAAGCTTTACCACGAAAATCAGTGAATATTACCATAGATTAAAACTTTACTATTTTCACACACTACTTCGAGCTTCATGAATGACCGAAATGAAAGTCTGATTATTTGGAGGGTCCTCTTTCGAGTTGTTTTTTCCTCTTTCTGTATTCCGTCTCAGTGAAAACAACATTATTCCATTCTGTATTATTTTCCATGGTCATCTGTGAATTAATTCCTGCAAATAAGGGAAACCTGGATGGTGGTGAGGAGAGGGATGGAGGCTGCTGAGGAGAGAAAAAAGCATGAAGAAAGAGGAAAAAAATAAGGGAAAGAAGGAGAAAATTAGGAAGAAGGAGGCGGGTGAGCAGAGAGGGGAAAATGAAGAAAAAAAGAGAAAAGAAGATCAAATGAGGTAGGGGAGACAGAGACAGAGAGAGAGAGAAGAAAGAGTATGGCTGATTATTTCACCTCAAACACATGTCCTTACCTCAGCCTAATATCCATCTTGCATTTATCTCACTGATCCATGTGCAATCTGAAACTACTCCACACACCCTCACATTACCTCGCACACCCTCACGGCAGCTTATCCCCGTCCCCCCCCCTTCCCCCCCTCTCTCTCTCTCTCTCTCTCTCTCTCTCTCTCTCTCTCTCTCTCTCTCTCTCTCTCTCTCTCTCTCTCAATACATATAAAAATGCTTATCCAGAAAACCTCAACATGAATATAAAACAATGCCTTCTTGGATAAAGTGTTATATTCTTCAGTCATTTATACAGTAAGTAGCAAAACTAATCGTTCAGTCATCTACCTTGAACAGTCCATTCTTCTGGAACGTCCTTCTAAATTTTCAGGTTCGTTGTAACCGATGTTACATTATTTTTTTTTTTAACTTGTCATATCTTTATTACAAATGTTCTTTTTTTTTTTGTTCATGGTATGTACTTATATTAATCTTATATCTGTCACTTATTTGGAAACCCATATGGCAGAATAATTTCACTGGATGTCTACACCTTTTTGGAAGAGTGTCGTCAATGACAGGTAGCAACCGCTGATAGCGACAGCCACTTCAGAAAAATCCTGTGCCCAGAGGTAGAGAAATGCATACCAGGGCATAGTTATTGAAAAAGAAGGAAAGACAGAAGGATAAGTGTCACAAAGTCACATTATTCCAACTCCATTTCAACCACTTCTGATTGGTGTTGTCCATCTCACTCTGCTACTTCTTCTTGGCTTGTTCTGCCACACGCTTCAGTTCTGCTTTAATCAATGAAGGGACCATCCATTCGATCATGTACATGTAGAAGCGACGATTGAAAATCTCATCAACAAGAAATTCCTGGAACAAATTACATAAAAAATGTATTAGAACAACGGAAATATGCGCTTCCAATAAGTGTTATTATTTGCCCTGAAATATCAATTTTATTTGGGTTGGTTTTAGGAATTAGAAAAGAAAAAGTCTCCCCATTGGCCAACCTTAAGCTCTTATGCAGCTTAACCCCACTTAACTCAAGCTGTATGTGTTGGAGCGGGACGCCTTCACGTGGAGGCACTAATATGACAAGGGGGTGGATCTGTCTGGTTATACAAACGCTTCACATCTCCCTTCCAATCCCTCAAAAGGACAATGGCGAACTGAAGGAGAAGGGCAGCTTCAGTCTACTGTCCATTGGATTCACGTTTCAAATGAACCTGGGACTACAATAATGTGTCAATGAACCCACTATAACGTGTTTGCTTTAAGTTAAATCGGTTAGTTATAGTCTAGGAAAACATCCCTATCATTAGACGAGGCTATTTGTACTTCCCAAGAATGTGACGTATGAGGGCAGTGTCACACGTACCTGAAGACCGTGTGGCCAGTAGCCCGAGGTACGACCAGAGTGGCTGAGGGTGGCCAGGGCACTGGTCACATAGGTTTTGGTGGTGGCCACAAAGAAGCCTGTGAATAAACGATAGTTAATTAGGAAACTCTACAATGAAATAGTCTTAATTATTTCACTGTGCTTTGAGGTCTGGCCCTGATGAGGAGCGTACACTATGTAACACTGTGCATTCTGGTTGGAGCAGCTGCAGTGTTCACCCGGGAGCCAAACGTCCCCATATTTCCCTGCACCATGCCATGGGAACGGCCCTGTCCAAACCTTGTGAGGAGCTGTCTACCACAAGGGCGAGGCGGATCCGTACAGGGTATACGTTCTGTATTGTACCTGTATATGGCCCCACAGAAGCAGTTGTTTACCTGTGGTCTGCTCGGCCAAACAGACCAGTGTTAAACCACAGCAATAACAAGTATAGAGTCAGGCTTGGTGTAATTATTAAATAAGGAGAACACAGCATGACGATTGTGATAAACTTTGGAGTATGATGAAGTCCCCAGCAATCCCATATTCTTGCACTACGTATTATCCTATACTATGAAACTGTTTGGGTGAAAGTCTGTGCACTCTACCGAATTCTGCCTTTAACCGAGCACATGTCAGGATTAGACATGATTAGCATCCATTAATGAGAGAGTGACCAATCCATCTATATGACATGTTTGTTTTTTAGTCCAGACATTAAAGGCGAGAGTGCCCAGTTGCTCTGTCCTGAGTGGCATTAAGTGAACAGTAAAACCCAGCCTTTCCTCAGAATTCATCCTTTATGTGCACATTGGACTCCTTAACCCACCTGACCCTCAGACAGCATTACCAGTATAAAATGAAATGACTTACTTGGTTTACTCATCTGTTCCGCGTAGCTGGTCATCTGGGTAATGACAGCGCCTGGTCTGAGGGTCTGCACAGTGATGCCAGATCCACGGAGCTCCCAAGACAGCGATTCAGAGAAGAAATCCACAAATGCCTGAAAGTGAGAGCAAACATATGTCGCATTTTGTTTCATCTGCCACTACCGCCATAACTTGTCTCTGAACAGTGCTTTATTACAGGCATTTAAAAATTAAATCTGTCACTGAACACACTGTAATGTGCTTGAGTATTATCATATTTACTGGGTTTAGTAAACACTTGACGATACATATACCCTATGGCACAACATTTCTCATCTATTTACACTCCCATGTCATCAAGCCACAATATACTACAGCGCCGTCTCCTGCTGCAGGATCGTGATGTCTCTGTACTGTAGTCCTAAGAAACGTATGCAACACATTGTGACTGTCCGTTGATGGACATGATATGGCATCATTTCCTAAACAGTTGTGTAAATATTAACCTGTGCCTTCATGAAATCCTTACCCATGTGTTACCTTACGAGGTTCATATGGTAACTGAGCTCATTCTGTCTCATGCTGGGGGCTCCAGTGCATACGACATTTATAATTTCTATGTAATAAGACGTACGATGGTGTTCCCACCTTAGTTGCGGAATAGATGCCCAAATATGGCATTGGGTAGCTTGATGCTAATGACGCGACATTGATGATGGCGCCGCGTCCTCTGGCCAGCATGCCGGGCAACACCAGCTGCGTCATGGCCACCACCGACGCCACGTTGACGTTGATGTGGCCCCACGCCTCATCCTCCCTGAACTCCACAAACTTCTTGGGAGGAACGGAAACCATCCCAACGTTGTTCACTGGGGAGGGAATGAACAGTGTGACATATTTCTAGGTGACATGGGAGGCTTTGTACCGTCTCATTCTTTGTGATTTGTTTCCATCTTACCACGAACTTCTTGAGAGAAACGAACACCATCCCAATGTTATTGATAAGGCGGGGAGAGACGGTGAAAGGGAAACAAGTTGTTAATAAGAAATTCTTATTTTATATATGCAATTTATTCGTAGCTATTAGTGCCATAGTTAGAGGATATTGAGCTTTGAAAAAAGTGGAATTGATTATGCATTTGTTGAGAGAAGCACGTGTGTGTGTGTGTGTGTGTGTGTGTGTGTGTGTGTGTGTGTGTGTGTGTGTGTGTGTGTTTTACTATCTCTAAAGTCACGAAAGGATTCTTTGATCACATGATGTTATTATATAAAGGGAAGTTGAACGAATTCTAGGCGAAAAAGATTTAAGAGGCTGCTGAAAAAGAAAGAATATAAACTCAAAAAGTAAAAGAAAAATAATAAGATGCAGTAAATAAATTAAACAAAAGACAGAAAAACAAAGAACGTTAAAGAATTAGGAAGAAATGAACTCAAAAAAATGTGAAAAAAAAAAGCAGAAAATGTTTCATTGGAATGCTAGCTAACGAAGACGGGGTAGAGAATAGTGAAACAAGGAATTTGGAAGCTCATTGGAGGAAGTAAGGAAGAAATGGGGGACGTGTATGTGAATTTGAGGTTACTGGCAAGAAGGAGCGGTTTTACTGAAGGTAATGAATGTACGTCTGTTTGTGTGTCAACTCTCTTAAATCGGAGTACCTAATTTTTTCATTTCATTCTTGCTGCCCTCAGACCGTTTATGGGGACGGGTTATCAGCAATCTCAGTTAACCCCTTCATAACCCCATGTCTTTCCCCAAACTACATAAAACAGGTTGGAGGTGGAAAAAATGCGTCTTGGAGTGAAAAGGATAAAGCAAAGGGTGACACAGGATAATTTTTATGTTTGTTAGTTGAGGGTGTTTTAAATAAATTTGTAGTTTTCTTCTGAGATGTCGCAGCGCCATTTCCCCAGCGATTAATTTACACATTGCACTTTTAAAAGTCTCTTACTATTGGTAGTGATCCAAGTCAAGTCGAAATGAAAGACATATACATTATATACAAGAAAACAGCAAGATGGAATACGGAACAAAAATCGCTAAAGAACAGGCACTCAGACACTACGAATTCTCCTTTGCCAACAAGTCCTTGGTCTCACCCAGGATGCCGACGTTCTTGCCCTCCACGTGGCGGGCTATATCCTGGTAAATAACTCTGCCGTGGCTGAAGTCCACCTGTACAATCTCCGTCTCCACACCTGGCCACTCTTCCCCTGGTGAAGTGGTGAAATATTTCTAAATAAAAATCTTCACTATATACTCGGGTTTTCATACAGTGTAGACACACTGTGTGTGTGTCTGTACGTATGCATGTGTGTGTGTGTGTGTGTGTGTGTGTGTGTGTGTGTGTGTGTGTGTGTGCGTGCGAGTTTGTTCTTGCAAGAAAATGCCATATAAAGCTAAATGAATTTACTGCCAGTCACATACACTGAAGACCACTGGAAATCCTGTAACTATAGTTGCGGCGCACGAGTCTTAGGTTGTCATTATCGTACCCTGGCAACCATCCATTCAAAAGTGCGTCCGAGTTCTTATCATATTCTACACGAATCATAACATTATGCACGGATATAATATACATGAATATTATTATACACGAACTTATATACACGAATCACTTGTGTCTCATGTTATACACGAAATCAGACGCACGCTTGAAAGCCAGGTTGCCAGGGCACGATATTAACCTCAGAGTCGCGCGCCACGACTATAGAAGCAAAAAAGATAGTGTAACATACATTATTTTCAGCATTTTCTGTTAGTTATGCAGTCAAGCAGAGAATATTTCAGGACCTATTGATGAGTTGCTTGGCACTATTGAGTTTGTGGATGTTACACACACACACACACACACACACACACACACACACACACACACACACACACACACACTCACTTACAAATAAGCTGCTTAACGTTGTTGAGTTTGTGGGTGTTACACACACACACACACACACACACACACACACACACACACACACACACACTCACTGATAAGCTGTTTGACGTTGTTCAGTTTGTCTTTGTTGCGAGCGATAAGGAGGATATTCATGCCCCGTTGTGCCAGCTGCCTCGCGTACTCCTTCCCGATGCCGTCCGTGCACCCCGTCACCACTGTACACACAAAGAGTAATGTAAGGAATAAGGTACTAACGACATATTGATAAGCATTTTCAAGTTCTCATCACATGTGTAGAAGTAATTAGAGGTCATACACACACTAAAGGCTTTACAACAAATAAACACTATTCTGTTTCCCCCTATCACAGTGAAACTTGGTGTTGAGAAAGGGTTGAGGAGAGAGTGACTGGCTCATTCCCTTCCATTTCTATCATGAGAGTATGCAGGTCTCGTTCCATTTTGCAATGTGTGGTCTGTGTTACGTGAATCCCACCACACTTCAGCAAATTAAATGTAACAATTGTCCTGCTAGGAAACTGCATGCCTCTGTGTTCTGATGGAAAGACTTCACAGTGTAGAAAGGGCAAATGAGTCACTAAGACAAAATGCCAAAAAAAAAAAGCTTAAATGAACAGAGTAGACCTAGTAACTTCTCTTATCGTCTTCCTTCATCTCTCTCTCTCTCTCTCTCTCTCTCTCTCTCTCTCTCTCTCTCTCTCTCTCTCTCTCTCTTTCCCGGCACGCAGCACCTTTTCGACTACACACTCTCAAATTGAAGGATAACGGTTATTCTAGAATTCTTAGCCCTGCTTACGAACTCAGTCTTTAAAACGCAATTCCTTTTCATTGGAAAAATGGAAAATTTTACTGATTCTTTCTTTCTGCATAAAGGTTAAGTGTTGTATGTTCGGATGACGTAATTCATCATATCGACTCTATTTGGCACAGTGTTTTAGTATATTCTTCAATTTTACTTATAACTGATCACAGCAGCATTGAGTTATATTGTTCTTGTCAATAGTATAATTGTTATTATGAGTTATATTGTTCTTGTCAATAGTATAATTGTTATTATGAGTTATATTGTTCTTGTCAATAGTATAATTGTTATTATTATTATTATTATTATTATTATCATCATTGTTGTTGTTGTTCTTCTTCTTGTTGTTATTATTATTATTGTCATTATTATCATTCCTTACGAAAAGGTAAATTGCTCGTATTCGCTCAGTTTCAAAGCTATGTCAAGGGCCATTACTTGCCCATCTGAGTCCCCTAGGTAGTGGCTATATATGACTCAGTATCATCCAGTTCCCAGTACTGGTTTTCCTGTTACATTCAAAAGCCCTTAAAAATAATGTATTCGTGGATTTTCAGAAACTGCTAAAGGTACAGACTTCAAATATTTGTGGAAATAGCCAAGGTCGGGGAGCAGGTCTGAAACGACTCTGGACCCATTTAGGCAAGTAGTTTCTGAGAATCCCCGGAGGTTCATCGATAGTAGTTTGGGCTCCGCCATTTTTGCTATGAGAGGATTTTGTTGCTCTCTCTTTCACCCATTGCGTTTCTTACTCTTCGAGGGAGGCCCAACTACACCAGCTCTTCACTTCGAAGTGCTCACCATATAAAGGGCGTTGAAATCACCAGATCTATCCATACCTTGTTAGGTGGTGAGTTACTGAAATTGCCAATGTCTATTTCCATATCCTAGTTATCCATCCATCCATGCATCATCCAATCTTATTATTATTATTATTATTATTATTATTATTATATGCTGAGCAGGACCCACCTGCCCATTTCCCACCATACTTGATAGGCAAGTTGTCGTTGCTCAGCCGCGCCAACACAAACTTTCGCAGCGCCGCCACGACGTCCAGCACGATGTACAGCACCCACCTGGCCACCCACACCAGCCCGAGGAAGGTAAGAACATCCTGAAGCTCCATACTTCCTGAGGACACTGACGCTGCACCACAACTGACCGTCCACCAGTCTGTGCACTCAGTGACTGACGCAATATCCTTGCATCTCAGCATGACAAGGCAAGAAGGACCGCCCACGACAATCATGAGCTTATCTGAGCTGTAACTTGATCTTTCTCCACACACTTCTGACATATATGTGTGATTTGGTAGTTTGTATCATTCTACCTATGTACTTATGTCTTTCTCTGTGTACACACACACAGACACACACACACACACACACACACACACACACACACACACACACACACACACACACACACACACACACACACACACACACACTTGTATAAATCACTGCGTCACTTTATATGTCTATCTTACTACAGCTACAAAGGGAATTGAAACTCATATATTTTCTGCTTCTGATAATTAGCCAGAGAGTCAGACATGGCTTCTTCTAACGGGGTAAGAAAATCGACCCCTTAAATAAAAATAAAAAATAAAAAACTATGAACTATGATAGATAATAGTTTTTAGCAGGGTGCGCTAACAATTATGATAGTGGACTAAAACTGTGCTAGAAAATAATCAAATATTTAGGACATAAAAATAATAAAATGTCAGCAACAATGGATGGGCATGTTATTAAACAACTTCACATGCATAAACTGAATCTTATGAACCCCCGGACTTTGAGAAACAAATTAATGCATTGATGTTGGCACACATCCAGCCACCCAGTCCCTCACACACACACACACACACACACACACACACACAAACACACACACACACAAACACACACACACACACACACACACACACACACACACAATTTTATCTTTTACCCTATAGCATAACCAACCATTTTTTATCTGATTGCAAATAGGCACAAAATAAAAAATGTTAAAAGTGATGGACATAAAAAAGAAACCTATTGAAAATAATGCTGTATTTTGTGTGGGAGTGAGAAAGTAATTACAATGAACTCTGTATTTAGGTTGCAAAGAAAAAAAGTTACACCATATATAACAACTAATCATACTTATCTTACTATAACTTGGCCTAAAACTGATATCTGTCCATCTTAAATGGTCAGCTGTAAAAATAGATTAGCACTAGAATACTGTATGATGCCAGTGACGAAGAAACTCTGTGAAAAAGGATGAAAAGCCATGGTAGCCTAATATCTTCCGCTCTCCTCTCAAATCAAGCGAAAAAAGCAGAAAGAGAATGAGGAAAATTTGGCCAAGCTAATGTAATAAGCGTATAGTAAAAAGAAAATTGTACTTACAGTAACAAGTGATTTTTGTTGCAAACACGAATAATTGTCTCGAATAACTGTTGCGTAAAAAATACCAAATCAATTTAAGATTCACCTTAGATATGAAAATTCAGTTCGGTTATATGAAGATCCCATCCGTGTCTCCCGAAAAGAGATGTAGTGGACGGCAGGGGAAGGGTAACTTTAGCCTGCAGTCCACCGGGTTCACGTTCAGAGGAGCCTGTGGCCACAATATAAAAAGCAGCAGCAAAAACAACAACAAAAACATTAACACCAACTAGAACAATAAGCAGTAGTTTTGATGACAGTGCCGTTGCTGTTTGTTGCTCTTTTTCAGCATGTAGTAGAGTTAATAGGTGCTGCTTTTGCTTGTCGCCCTTTTTCAGTAGGTAGTAGTGGTAACAGAGTGCTACTGTTGCTTGTTGTTCTTCTTCAGTTGATAGCAGAGGTACCAGCGTGCTACTGCTGCTCTTTGCTCTTCTTCAGTAGGTAACAGAGGTAACAGAGTGCTACTGTTGCTTGTTGCACTTCTTCAGTATGACGGAATGCCACAAGTCCGCCATCCACATCGTAGCCATCGTTGGAAGATATGGTTCACGACAAATGCCTAAAGAAGAGTATTATCTGTCTTCACTGACACTTTCTAAATCGTGTGTTATATACATACAATTATACAGAAAAAGCTAAGAATACATTGCAATCATATTTAGTGGTGTGCGTACGGAAATGACTAAGAATTTGGTTGCTTTATCCATCTGCATATATTACACTGTTTTTCGTTTACCTTAACTTGGTACAGATTTTCGCCCCTTTCCAGTTTATTTTACTCAGTGACAGTAAAAGGCAATACTAGGGCTCTGTATCCTTTCCACAAGACTTCTTCGTGACTCGAATCACATTCTAGTGCTAATCTATTGCTACAACTCAGCATTCAAGATTGAGAGATGACAATTTTAGGCCAAGATAAAGTGAAAAGTGTACAGAAAGTTACCAGGATGCCGTGTGGCCAGAAACCCGTGGTACGTCCAGCGTGGCCAAGGGTGGGCAGGGCACTGGACTCAACCGGCTAAGTGGATGGAACGTGCCAGTATGTGGGGGACATCAAACTCTACAGCTCTATGTTTTCATCTGAGGGACCTGGGCCACTCTCACAACTTAAATTCAGAAGCTGTGGTTAAATGAAAGATGATGATAGTTATGAGTTCAGAGGCACAAATTAACTCTCCCTCATGCCAGAATATCAACAAGTCCAAAGAATCCCACCATCTCATACTACACAACCCGGTGTCCCCGAGTTAATACATCAACTTAAAGCTTTCTTTCCGTCTTTTATCTTAGAATAATCACTGTGACAAGGGACCATCTAGAGGGGCATTAGTATCATCACCAAGCACCCACTATTCATGTTTATCTGTCAATCTATCTATCTGTCTATCTTTCTGTCTATCTATTTATCTTTCTAACTATATATGTAACATCTGGAGGGCCGTCAGCATCGTCAACGAAAAATTGCATTTAAAATATTTATTTTTGAGATAAGTAACACCTGCAGGACTGATCTCTGATGACGATAATTCTCTTGGCATAACTTGAATCAAAACTTCATTCTAATATTTTACATATATGTCACGCTCGTATATCTTTTTTTTCATTCAATATTATTTAACAATTACACGTCTTTCTTTAAAAACAAGTCTGGAGCCTAACAACTTTATGAGACTCCTCAAAAGATTGGATATAACTTAATGCCAAAAGACGGCAAATATTTTCAGCCGAGAATGTTAGTGGACTCAAACGTTTCATTTAAACTGTTTACTGAAAAAAACCTTAATTCGACGATTTCTTCCTTTTTTCTTTTTTTTTTTAGTTTATAGATTCTGGATGGCTTTCAATATTTTCCTGCATGAGTATTATTGATTAATATAAGTTCTTAGCACAGAAAATGATCCATACTACATACGAGTAACGAAGAGAGGATTAGATGATGACCCACTGGTTTTGGATGTGTAGTGAGAGAAGTTGGTCATGTTAGTTGAGATGTATGACGGCCTGATGGTCTGCACGGTGATGCCAGTACCTCCACATTCCACGGACAAGGACTCGGAGAAAAAGTCCACGAACACCAAAAAAGAAAAAAAAAGAAAACCAAAGATGAAACAGTTATAGCCACAGCCTGTAATTACTTTTATGTTACATTTTGCTACTACATCCTAGTGATATTGATAGTCTGTGTTGCATGTTGCATAAATGAGCGGAGCAGTATAAGAAAAGCTGAATTGTCTTCTCGACACCACCTTGGACGAGGAACAGATTCCATGATACGGCCCTGGACAGGAAGAGGTAACGAAGGCAATGTTGATATAGACCCCCGACCCCTGGCCACCATCTTGGCCAACACCAGCTGTGTCATGGCCACCGCCGACGCCATATTGATATTGTCGTGATTCCATATATCCTCTTCACTTACATCCATGAACTTTTTGGGTAGATAAAGAGCAACACCGACACTGTTCACTGCAACAGAAGAGAGTAATATTGGCGGCTATAGATGCCAGTGTGAAGCCTTGAAGTACTGAGTGAGTTGTAAGGAAAGTCTGCAATTGAAAAACTCAGTATAGCCGACTAGAAATAACAATATGAATTTTGGTATAAAATAAGAAGAAAACAGTGTGTTACTAATGTTAGAATTCAGTAGTCTGCATTACAGTAGAAATAATTATCCAGAATGCCAATATCTTTCTCCTTGAGGTGGGCAGCGATCTTCGGGTACACATCTCTGCCGTGGCTGAAGTCCACCTGTACAATCTCAGTCTCCACACCTGGCGACTGTTCCTCTAGTGGAAAATAACATGTCAGAGCAGATGTGGATCCAGGGAAAGATTCATGGGGCTTCGTCTTACTATGCCATTGCAAGAGAGGCATTAATAGCTTTCATTTTAGCTAAAAAGATATTCTATTCAAATTAAGTTCCATCTGATCTTTCGCCATGGCTGAATATTTAGGTCTCATGCTTTATTACCAGTTGACTTTGTGAAAACACTTCCTTGTTTACCCAGCTAACAATGCACTGCTTGGTAGAATGCTCATTTCATAGCTACAGGTGCTGTGAGATTCACCCAATCAAGTTTTTCTTGTTGCTTAACCTTGGTCTGTCTGGACGAGCAGACCCGATGACCATAGGTAAGCAACTGCTTTTGGGGAGCCGTCTTAGGGATATAGCACACAGAAACACACACACACACACACACACACACACACACACACACACACACACACACACACACACACACACACACACACACACACACACACACACACACACACAAATAGCTACTCACTAATGAGCTGACTTACGTTGTCGAGTTTGTTGATGTTGCGAGCGATGAAGATGTTCATGCCTCGTCTGGGCAGCTGCCTCGCGTGCTTCTTCCCGATGCCGTCCGTGCACCCCGTCACCACTGTACACACACCGAATAGGGCATAGGAGGCTTCTTTGCACCTCTTCCTTAGCGATTTACTTTGCATATTACGCCTTTTCATTTTTTCCCCTGACGAGGCTTCTTAGCTCCATTTCCTTAGCCTTTTATTTAACATATTGTTCTTTAATTATTATCTTGCGTGTCACTTGTGTGGCTTTTATCGGGATTATATGCATCGACAACTAACGAGAAAACACAGCGCATATGCAGAGTAAATCGTAAAGAAAGAAGTGCTACGAAATCTCGTCACCACTGGTCACACACAATAGTTTGAAAAATGGCAGTACACTGCCACAAAATGGAAAGACATATCATCATGCTACAGCAGTTTAAATACATCAGGAGAATATCAGTGAAGGTTAGTAAATATTAATATGCTCATCAGTATAAAGAAGAATACAACCTTTTGACATGGCTTCATTACAATGCTGTTCCCTGAGTTCGAGGTCGAGAGCGAAGTGCACCAAAAGAGGGTCGAGTCTACATGGACCCGACAGCTAGTGAAGATGTGATGGGAGAATGAGGCAGCCGTGGGGGCGTTAGCACCACACGTCTTGCAGGGCTTGTCAGCAGCCCAAGGTCTACTGAGTATTCTCATTAGGCCTTGAGTACCACAGGCAAATACGAGGGACGGCCACATTACATCCTAGAATGAGGGTGGGTGATTGTTGTAGGTATATTTCACTCCACGTTACCTATCATAGTGATGGATGGTGATGCTAGTAGGACGTTCAGCATCAGTATGCCCACCTCCTGAAGGAATCTCCAGGCAGTTGCTTTGGACACAAGAAGACGAATAGGAGGGAGAGGGAGGTTGCAGGCAAGGACATCAACTTGGATGTATAAGATATGACCAACATGGACTGGAATCCAGCCTTATTAAAATAAAATAAAGTTGTACCACAACACGACTGGCTCAACAGAAAACTGGTGTGAAGCTACACTACAAGAGTGTGACTGAATCTATCTATCACATGACTAATCTAAAGCTTAGAGTGATGAGAGTGCAGGGGCTCGCACTGAATGGTGAAGAAAGAATTTTAACGGTGAAATGTGGATTCACATCTACTAGCGTACCTCGACATAAAGGGAGTTTGGTCTTCAATTATCAGACGCAAAACAATTAACTCTAAGCCATTGGCCACCCCGTCTGGGATACATGGCGTCTGGCAATGAATGAATCAATGAATGATTCCCTCGTTACCTCTTGTCATGTCACCTGGAGATGGAAGATATGCTGGTTCGTCCCGGAGTTTGACTGATGTTGATCAGGATTCTACTAGCAGGCATCTCAACTGACTTAACTGAAGAGTATGTGTCTAGGTCCTGTACACCAAGCAACGAACCCTCTTCTCCGTAGCAAACATTCCCAAACTCTTCTGCTGAGACCATGGATACTCCCTGAAAGTTGTTCTTTTGTGCCGTCACAGGTCATTTCCTCTCTCGCTTTGAGTCTAAGGATTGTGTGTTGTCATCCTCGTATACAAAAAAAAATGAAGATTTTTTTTTTTTAATTTCTCGCAATAAGTTTTGATGATGTTAGGCTGTGAATCATTCCACTTGTTCAAAATTCTCTTTATTGCACAGTCTTAACAGATTGGAGGCATTTTCGGAGTAGCTCCTGGATCGACGTGGAACACAACTATTTCCAAATATTCTCCATCATCGCTCAATGGCACTTCAGCGTTTTGGCATAGGATCCACCTTTACCATACTTATCCACTCCTCAGAGGATTCTAAATTTTCTTGATGGATATGTAGTTTCTCTCTAGCTCGCTTTTGACACCAGGATGCAAAGTGATCGCTGTCATTTCATTCACTGCAAGTCTATCCTTAGGCGGAGCATAATATCTTTTGTGAATGGGTTCAGTTACAAAACCAGTATTTCTTTTATGATTTCAGCTTTGTGCCCCTGGATTAAGCCCTGGTTACTTTCAAATCTCTCTCTCTCAAGAATTCAATGTCCAGCCTAAGTTTCTACGTTCCCTGTTGCCCTGGACTAATGTACGCAAAGGTCAAAGGTTAGTTTCCTAATTTTAAGGAGTTCCCGCCAAGCATCACGAGTCTCTTATGAAAACAACAACTCTGTCTCAAAGCACAGACTCCAAACACTGATCACAGAAGTTGCACATCCTCACCCAAGCACAAGATCTCTGTAAGAATCCTCAGAACTTTATATTTCCTCTTGAAGGCGACGATTAAAGATGTCTCATGTAAGCCTATTTTTTTCCTCTCTAAGATCATGTGATTTGTGCTCGCATCTATCCATCCATCTATCTATCTGTCTTTCCATCTATCCCTATCTGTCCCTCTATCTGTCTATCTGTTTATCAAGGAACGCAATTAGCAACCAGGTAGAAGGGTCAGTCTTTCTTAATTTCCCATTATATACTGTACTTCGCTAATGATTAAAAAAAAAAAAAAAGGAGTTTGTTTTTCACGTTTCCGATCTCAGGTTAACCGCTTCAGTAAGATCACTTAATTATTTTGTAGTATATTCTCCGCCATTTCAGACGATTTAAGTCAAGTTAGGAAGGAACTCTAGTGTCTGAGAGGTTCATGAAAGGTGAATCTAATCCCTCAAGTTTTAGGTATAAGCTAGATACACTGACTGCACGTAAGAAGTAAAAAAAAAAAACAAAAAATGAATCGAAGAGGCAAAAAAAAAAAAAAGAAAGAAAGAAAGAAAAAAGTGTCACTGTGTCAAAGGTAAGTTCACAATCTCACCTGCCCACTTGCCGCCGTACTTAATCGCCAAGTTATCGTTGCTCAGCCGCGCCCACACGAACTTGCGCAGCGCCACCACAACGTCCAGGACGATGTACAGCACCAACCTGGCCACCCACACACCAGCCCGAGGAAGGCGAGGGGATCCTTAAACCAGAGGCGCTAATTGATCGCTTTTGCCATCGGGTTTAGAAACAACATCTATCCCACGCTATATTTCAGGGACATATCATATCCTTCTATGTTTTTGTCGGTACTCTGGAATGTTTGTAAGATTTTTTAGGGTATTTCTAGCTATATCCGAAGTTCTGTGTACCTGATGACATTCTAGTGTCTTTATGTTGCCGTTATTTAGACCCGTTTGGATGCCCCAACGTCTAGTAATGAGATTTAAATATTTCCTAGCTATTTCACAATCTTTTTACATCATCCAGCGTCTCCTTTATCTACTCTACCTGAAACTCCATTCGGCCGAGGAGACTGACGCACCAGGAAACCAACCCTACATCACGCTATCGGGAAATGATGCTCTGAGGCCCACTGTAGGGTCAAATTCAAGTTGAAAAAGATCGCTAAACTTGCTCTCAGACACCGCCAGAATGTCTCGAAATACCAAGAGCCAATAAAAAATACCTAGAAAACCTATCATGGTTTCTAGAACTTCACTAGAATTATCTACAGGTCGCTACAGTATCAATATAACTATATTAACTATCTATCTATCTCTACAGTATACCTAGGCTGCTTCCCCCAAGGAAAGGGAGGTAGCCGAGGCAGGACGACACACTCCCCATTTACTCATCCATTCAAACACATTCATTCGCATCTTAGTCCCAAAGGGGAGAAGGGAGAGATCCTCGTAGCACCACACCGCACAAGGGTCAACTGCGCAATGCAATCAGTGACATCCGCAGCAGGGCCTGACAGCAGAACTGCTTTACCCCTGCAACATCATAACAGACCCATCCCCTTACTCGCACCTGACCTGACTAGCTGATCAGATCAAATGCAGGAGAATATCCCCTCAGGGCTGCGTCATCACTTATTCATTCACAATTTCTCTCCATTTCTTTCTTTCATGCACAGCCACTCTTCCTTGCTCAACAGGCATCCCTCTCGCATTCAGTGCTCTCTTCACACTGTCCATCCATCCTATTCGTGGTCTTCCCCTCAGCCTTACACCTCTCGCATTAGATCTAGTTATCTTTTTCACCAATTGCTCATTATCCATTCTCTCCATATGCCCAAACCATCGCAACACCCTCTGCTCAACTCTACCAGCCATCTCCCGAACAACTCCAGTTCTCCTTCGCACTTCATCATTCCACACTCGATCCATACACGTCACTCCACACATACTACTCAGACACCTCATCTCCATTACATTCAAACTTTTCCTCTCTGCTACAGCCATATTCCATGTTTCAGTCCCATATAATGCAGTTGGTACCACAACACCCTCATACAGCCTTCTCTTTACATGCATTCTAACCAAACGACATCTAAACATTTTTTTCATTGTTCCCAGCACCTTTCCTACTTCATTTATTCTAAACTTCACTTCTGCATCTATTCTTCCATCCACAGCAACATGTTACCCTAGATATTTAAAACACTCTACCTCCTCAAGCAACTCGCCATTCAAAACTATATTCATCCCCCTACCATCTACCAACCTCGTACACTTCATCACTTTACTCTTATTCTCATTTACTTTCAATTTCCTCCTTTCACACACCCTTCCAAACTCCTCTACCAACTGTCTCAATCTCTCCTCTGAATCAGCCACCAGTGCAGTATCATCTGCAAACAGCAGCTGCTTCAGATTCCACTCTCCACCATCAACATTCACCAGACTCAGACCTCCACCTAAAACTCTTGCATTCACCTCCCTTACAACACCATCCATGTAAATATTAAACAACCACGGCGACATCACACATCCCTGTCGCAGCCCCACTCTCACGGGAAACCAATCACTCAAGGTATATCCCACTCTTATACATGCTCTACTATTTACATAAAAACTTTTCACTCCTTTTAGTAACCTACCATCAAGTCCATACAATCTTAAAACAGTCCACAAAGCCTCCCTATCAATTCTATCATACGCTTTCTCTAAATCCATAAATGCCCAAAACACACCCTTGCTTTTCGCTAAATACTTTTCACACACTTGTCTCACAGCAAACACCTGATCCACGCATCGCCTCCCTCTCCTAAAGCCACACTGCTCCTCACCAATCACTCCCTCTGTACCCACTCTAACTCTCATAATTAACACTCTGCCATACACCTTACCTACAACACTCAACAGACTTATACCCCTAATGCTAGTACATTCATACTTATCACCCTTGCCTTTATACAACGGGACCACACAAGCACTTGCCCAGTCAATTGACACCATACCTTTCACAAAGCACACATTCAACAATCTTACTAACCAGTCAACAAGAGTCACTCCACCACCCTTCAGGCATTCCACAGCACACCCATCCATACCTGCAGCTTTCCCTGTTTTCATCTCCTTTACTGCCTTCTTCACTTCCTCCTTTGTGATCAAAGAATCATTCAACTCTCCCAACACATTTATTCCTTGCACCCTTCCATCCACCACAATCTCAGCCACCCTTTCCTCCTCTACATTTAACAATCTTTCAAAATACTCTGCCCATCTCTTCCTTACTGCATCCATCTCAATTAACATCCTTCCATTCTCTGCTTTTACTCGTTCTTCCTTCCCGGACTTTCCCTTTCGCACCATTTTCACCTCCTTCCAAAACATTTTCTTATTCTGTTGAAAATTCTCTGCCAGCCTTCTACCCCACCTCTCATCTGCTGCCACTTTAGCATCACGCACAGCCCTTCTCGCCCAATTCCTCTTTTCCTTATACTTTTCATATGACATCTCATCCTTCCTCTGCAGCCACACTTCATATGCACGTCTCTT
>NC_137037.1:17519172-17559172 GCF_032717465.1 Coenobita brevimanus | reverse complement strand
CTAATGAGGCGACATTGATGATGGCGCCGCGTCCTCTGGCCAGCATGCCGGGCAACACCAGCTGCGTCATGGCCACCACGGACGCCACGTTGACGTTGATGTGGCTCCACGCCTCATCCTCCCTGAACTCCACAAACTTCTTGGGAGGAACGGAAACCATCCCAACGTTGTTCACTGGGGAGGCAAGGAACAGTGTGATATGTTTCTAGGTGACATGGGAGGCTTTGTACCGTCTCATTCTTTGTGATTTTTTTCCATCTTACCACGAACTTCTTGGGAGAAACGAACACCATCCCAATGTTGTTCATAAGGCGGGGAGAGACGGTGAAAGGGAAATAAGTTGTTAATAAGTAATTCGTATTTTATATATGCAATTTATTCGTAGCTATTAGTGCCATAGTGAGGGGATATTGAGCTTTGAAAAAAGTGGAATTGATTATGCATTTGTTAAGAGAAGCACGTGTGTGTGTGTGTGTGTGTGTGTGTGTGTGTGTGTGTGTGTGTGTGTGTGTGTGTGTGTCTGTGTCTGTGTCTTTTACTATCTCTAAAGTCACGAAAGGATTCTCTGATCACGTGATGTTATTATATAAAAGGAAGTTGAACGGATTCTAGGCGAAAAAGATTTAAGAGGTTGCTGAAAGCGAAAGAATATAAACTCAAAAAGTAAAAAAAAAAAAATAAGATGCAGTAAATAAATTAAACAAAAGACAGAAAAACAAACAACGTTAATGAATTAGGAAGAAATGAGCTCAAAAAAATATGTAAAAAAAAAAAAATGCAGAAAATGTTTCATTGGAATGCTAGCTAACGAAGACGGGGTAGAGAATAGTGAAACAAGGAAGTAAGGAAGAAATGGGTGACGTGTATGTGAATTTGAGGTTACTGGCAAGAAGGAGCGGTTTTACTGAAGGTAATGAATGTACGTCTGTTTGTGTGTCAACTCTCTTAAACCGGATTACCTAATTTTTTCATTTCATTCTTGCTGCCCTCAGACCGTTTATGGGGACGGGTTATCAGCAATCTCAGTTAACCCCTTCATAACCCCATGTCTTTCCCCAAACTGCATAAAACCGCTTGAAGGTGGGAAAAAATGCTTCTTGGAGTGAAAAGGATAAAGCAAAGGGTGACACAGGATAATGTTTATGTTTGATAGTGTAGGGTGTTTTAAAAAAATTTGTAGTTTTCTTCAGAGATGTCGCAGCGCCATTTCCCCAGCGATTAATTTACACATTGTACTTTTAAAAGTCTCTTACTATTGGTAGTGATCCAAGTCGAAATGAAAGACAGATACATTATATACAAGAAAACAGCAAGATGGAATATGGAACAAAAATCGCTAAGGAACAGGCGCTCAAACACTACGAATTCTCCTTTGCCAACAAGTCCTTGGCCTCACCCAGGATGCCGATGTTCTTGCCCTCCACGTGGCGGGCGATATCCTGGTAAATAACTCTGCCGTGGCTGAAGTCCACCTGTACAATCTCCGTCTCCACACCTGGCCACTCTTCCCCTGGTGAAGTGGTGAAATATTTCAAAATAAAAATCTTCGCTATTTACTCGGGTTTTCATACAGTGTAGACTTTTTTTTGTACGTGACACACTGTGTGTGTGTATGTAAGTGTGTGTGTGTGTGTGTGTGTGTGTGTGTGTGTGTGTGTGTGTGTGTGTGTGTGTGTGTGTGTGTGTGTGTGCGCGCGCGCGTTTGTTTTAGCAAGAAAATACGATATAAAGCTTAATGAACTTACTGCCAGTCACATACACTGAAAGCCACTGGAAATCCTGTAACTATAGTCGCGCCACACGTGTCTGAGGTTGTCATTATCGTACCCTGGCAACCATCCATTCAAAAGTGCGTCCGAGTTCTTATCACATTCTACATGAATCATATCATTATGCACGGATATAATATACTGTACATGAATATTATTATACACGAACATATATACACGAATCACTTGTGTCCCATGTTATACACGAAATCAGACGCACGCTTGAAAGCCAGGTTGCCAGGGTACGATAATAACCTCAGAGTCGCGCGCCAGGACTATAGGAGCAGAAAAGATAGTGTAACATACATTATTTTCAGCATTTTCTGTTAGTTATTCAGTCAAGCAGAGAATATTTCAGGACCTATTGATGAGTTGCTTCGCACTATTGAGTTTGTGGATGTTACACACACACACACACACACACACACACACACACACACACACACACACTTACAAATAAGCTGTTTGACGTTGTTCAGTTTGTGGGTGTTACACACACACACACACACACACACACACACACACACACACACACACTCACTGATAAGCTGTTTGACGTTGTTCAGTTTGTCTTTGTTGCGAGCGATAAGGAGGATATTCATGCCCCGTTGTGCCAGCTGCCTCGCGTACTCCTTCCCGATGCCGTCCGTGCACCCCGTCACCACTGTACATACAAAGAGTAATGTAAGGAATAAGGTACTAACGACATATTGATAAGCATTTTCAAGTTCTCATCATATGTGTAGAAGTAATTAGAGGTCATACACACACTAAAGGCTTTACAACAAATAAACACTATTCTGTTTCCCCCTATCACAGTGAAACTTGGTGTTGAGAAAGGGTCGAGGAGAGAGTGACTGGCTCATTCCCTTCCATTGCTGTCATGAGAGTAAGCAGGTCTCGTTCCTTTTTGCAATGTGTGGTCTGTGTTACGTGAATCCCACCTCACATCAGCAAATTAAATGTAACAATTGTCCTGCTAGGAAACTGCATGCCTCTGTGTTCTGATGGAAAGACTTCACAGTGTAGAAAGGGCAAATGAGTGACTAAGATAAAATGCCAAAAAAAAAAAAGCTTAAATGAACAGAGTAGACCTAGTAACTTCTTTTATCGTCTTCCTTCATCTCTCTCTCTCTCTCTCTCTCTCTCTCTCTCTCTCGCTTTCCCGACACGCAGCACCTGTTCGACTACACACTATCAAATTGAAGGATAACGGTTATTCTAGAATTCTTCGGCCTGCTTACGAACTCAGTCTTTAAAACGCAATTCCTTTTCATTGGAAAAATGGAAAATTTTACTGATTCTTTCTTTCTGCATAAAGGTTAAGTGTTGCATGTTCGGATGACGTAATTCATCATATCGACTTTATATGGCACAGTGTTTTAGTATATTCTTCAATTTTACTTATAACTGATCACAGCAGCATTGAGTTATATTGATCTTGTCAATAGTATAATTGTTATTATGAGTTATATTGTTCTTGTCAATAGTATAATTGTTATTATTATTATTATTATTATTATTATCATTGTTGTTGTTGTTGTTCTTGTTGTTGTTATTATTGTTATTGTCATTATTATCATTCCTTACGAAGAGGTAAATTGCTCGTATTCGCTCAATTTCAAAGCTATGGCCATCATACTTGTCCATCTGAGTCCCCTAGGTAGTGGCTATATATGACTCAGTATCATCCAGTTCCCAGTACTTGTTTTTCTGTTACATTCATAATCCCTTAAAAATAATGTATTCGTGGATTTTCAGAAACTGCTAAAGGTACAGACTTGAAATGTTTGTGGAAATAGCCAAGATCGGGGAGCAGGTCTGAAAAGACTCTGGGCCCATTTAGGCAAGTAGTTTCTGAGAATCTCCGGAGGTTCATCGATAGTAGTTTGGGCTCCGCCATTTTTGCTATGAGAGGATTTTGTTGTTCTCTCTTTCACCCAATGCGTTTCTTACTCTTCTAGGAAGGCCCAACTACACCAGCTGTTCACTTCGAAGTGCTCACCATATAAAGGGCGTTGAAATCACCAATTCCAGCCATAACTTGTCAGGTGGTGAGTTACTGAAATTGCCAATGGCTATTTCCATATCCTAGTTATCCATCCATCCATCCATCATCCAATCTTATTATTATTATTATTATTATTATTATTACATGCTGAGCAGGACCCACCTGCCCATTTGCCACCATACTTGATAGGCAAGTTGTCGTTGCTCAGCCGCGCCAACACAAACTTTCGCAGCGCCGCCACGACGTCCAGCACGATGTACAGCACCCACCTGGCCACCCACACCAGCCCAAGGAAGGTGAGAACATCTTGAAGCTCCATACTTGCCGAGGACACTGACGCTGCACCACAACTGACCGTCCACCAGTCTGTGCACTCAGTGACTGACGCAATATCCTTGCATCTAAGCATGACAAGGCAAGAAGGACCGCCCACAACAATCATGAGCTTATCTGAGCTGTAACTTGATCTTTCTCCACACACTTCTTACATATATGTGTGATTTGGTAGTTTATATGATTCTACCTATGTACTTATGTATCTCTCTGTGTACACACACACACACACACACACACACACACACACACACACACACACACACACACTTGTATAAATCACTGCGTCACTTTATATGTCTATCTTACTACAGCTACAAAGGGAATTGAAACTCATATTATTCCTGTTTCTGATAATTAGCCAGAGAGTCAGACATGGCTTCTTCTAACGGGGTAAGAAAATCGACCCCTTTAAAAAAAATAAAAAAATAAAACTATGAACTATGATAGATAATAGTTTTTAGCAGGGTGCGCTAACAATTATGATAGTGGACTAAAACTGTGCTAGAAAATAATCAAATATTTAGGACACAAAAATAATAAAATATTAGCAACAAAGGATAGGCATGTTATTAAACAGCGTCAAATGCATAAACTGAATCTTATGAACCCCCAAACCTTGAGAAACACATTAATGCATTGATGTTGGCACACATCCAGCCACCCAGTCCCTCACACACACACACACACACACACACACACACACACACACACACACACACACACACACACACAATGTTATCTTTTACCCTATGGCACAACCAACCATTTTTTATCTGATTGCAAATAGGCACAACATAAAAAATGTTAAAACTGATGGACATAAAAAAGAAGCCTATTGAAAATAATGCTGTATTTTGTGTGGGAGTGAGAAAGTAATTACAATGAAATCTGTATTTAGGATGCAAAGAAAAAAAGTTACACCATATATAAAAACTAACTATACTTATCTTACTATAACTTGGCCTAAAACTGATATCTATCCATCTTAAATGGTCAGCTGTAAAAAGAGATTAGCACTAGAATACTGTATGATGCCAGTCACGAAGAAACTCTGTGAAAATGGATGAAAAGCCATGGTAGCCTAATATCTTCCGCTCTTCTCTCAAATCAAGCGAAACAAGCAGAAAGAAAATGAGGAAAATTTGGCCAAGTTAATGTAATAAGCGTATAGGAAAAAAAAAAATTGTACTTACAGTAAAAAGTGATTTTTGTTGCAAACACGAATAATTGTCTCGAATAACTGTTGTGTAAAAAATAAAAAATCAATTTAAGATTCACCTTAGATATGAAAATTCAGTTCGGTTATATGAAGATCCCATCCGTGTCTCCCGATAAGAGATGTAGTGGACCGCAGGGGAAGGGTAACTTTAGCCTGCAGTCCACCGGGTTCACGTTCAAAGGAGCCTGTGGCCACAATATAAAAAGCAGCAGCAAAAACAACAACAAAAACATTAACAGTAACTAGAACAATAAGCAGTAATTTTGATGACAGTGCTGTTGCTGTTTGTTGCTCTTTTTCAGCATGTAGTAGAGGTAATAGGTGCTGCTTTTGCTTGTCGCCCTTTTTCAGTAGGTAGTAGTGGTGACAGAGTGCTACTGTTGCTTGTTGTTCTTCTTCAGTAGATAGCAGAGGTAACAGCGTGCTACTGCTGCTCGTTGCTCTTCTTCGGTAGATAACAGAGGTAACAGAGTGCTACTGCTGCTCGTTGCTCTTCTTCGGTAGATAACAGAGGTATCAGAGTGCTACTGCTGCTTGTTGCACTTCTTCAGTATGACGCAATGCCACAAGTCCGCCATCCACATCGTAGCCATCGTTGGAAGAGATAGTTCACGACAAATGCCTAAAGAAGAGTATTATCTGTCTTCATTGACACTTTCTAAATCGTGTGTTATATACATACAATTATACGGAAAAGGTAAGAATACATTGCAATCATATTTAGTGGTGTGCTTACGGAAAACACTAAGAATTTGGTTGCTTTATCCATCTGCATATATTACGCTGTTTTTCGTTTACCTTAACATGGTACAGATTTTCGCCCATTTTCAGCTTATTTTACTCAGTGACAGTAAAAGGCAATACTAGTGCTCTGTATCCTTTCCACAAGACTTCTTCGTGACTAGAATCACATTCTAGTGCTAATCTATTGCTACAACTCAGCATTCAAGATTGAGAGATGACAATTTTAGGCCAAGATAAAGTGAAAAGAGTACAGAAAGTTACCAGGATGCCGTGTGGCCAGAAACCGGTGGTACGTCCAGCGTGGTCAAGGGTGGGCAGGGCACTGGACACAAACGGCTAGGTGGATGGAACTTGCAAGTATGTGGGGGACATCAAACTCTACAGCTCTATGTTTTCATCTGAGGGATCTGGGCCACTCTCACAACTTAAATTCAGAAGCTGTGGTTAAATGAAAGGTGATGATAGTTATGAGTTCAGAGGCACAAATTATCTCTCCCTCATGCCAGAATATCAACTAGTCCAAAGAATCCCACCATCTCATACTACAACAACCCTGTGTCCCCGAGTTAATACATCAACTTAAAGCTTTCTTTCCGTCTTTTATCTTAGAATAATCACTGTGAGAAGGGACCATCTAGAGGGGCATCAGTATCATCACCAAGCACCCGCTATTCATGTATATCTGTCAGTCTATCTATCTATCTATCTATTTATCTTTCTAACTATATATGTAACATCTGGAGGGCCGTCAGCATCGTCAACGAAAACTTGCATTTTAAATATTTGTTTTTGAAATAAGTAACACCTGCAGGACTGATCTCTGATGACGATATTTCTTTTAGCATAAGCTGAGTCAAGATTTCATCCTAATATTTTACATATATGTCACTCTCGTGTATCTTTTTATTCATTCACTATTATTTTGCAATTGCACATCTTTCTTTAAAAACAAGTCTGGAACCTAACAACTTTATGAGACTCTTCAAAAGATTGGATATAATGTTATGCCAAAAGACGGCAAATATTTTCAGCTGAGAACGTTAGTGGACTCAAACGTTTCATTTAAACTGTTTACTGAACCCACCTTTAATTCGCCGATTTCTTCCCCCTTTTTTTTTTTTTAATACATTCAGGATGGCTTTCAATATTTTCCTGCGTGAGTATTATTGATTAATATAATTTATTAGCAGAGAATGATCCATACTACATACGAGTAACGAAGAGAGGATTAGATGATGACCCTCTGGTTTTGGATGTGTAGTGAGAGAAGTTGGTCATGTTAGTTGAGATGTATGACGGCCTGATGGTCCGCACGGTGATGCCAGTACCTCTACATTCCACGGACAAGGACTCGGAGAAAAAGTCCACGAACACCTAAAGAGAAAAAAAAAATATAAACGAAAGATGAAACAGTTATAAACACAGCTTGTAGATACTGTCCTTTTACGTTACATTTTGCAACTAAATCCTACTGATATTCCTAGTTTGTGTTGCATGTTGCATAAATGAGCGGAGCAGTATAAGAAAAGCTGAATTGTCTTCTTGACCCCACCTTGGACGCGGAACAGATTCCAAGATACGGCCCTGGACAGGAAGAGGTAACGAAGGCAATGTTGATATGGACCCCTGCCCCCTGGCCACCATCTTGGCCAACACCAGCCGTGTCATGGCCACCGCCGACGCCACATTGATATTGTCGTGATTCAATATATCCTCTTTACTCGCATCCATGAAGTTTTTGGGTGGATAAAGAACAACACCGACACTGTTCACTGCAACAGAAGAGAGTAATATTGGTGGCTATGGATGCCAGTGTGAGGCCTTGAAGTAATGAGTGAGTTGTAAGGAAAGTCTGCAATTGAAAGACTAAGTATAACCGACCAGAAATAAAACTATGAATGTTGGTATAAAATACAAACAAAACAGTGTGTTACTAATGTTAGAATTCAGTAGACTGCATTACAGTAGAAATAGTTATCCAGAATGCCAATATCTTTCCCCGTAAGGTGGGCAGCGATCTTCGGGTACACGTCTCTGCCGTGGCTGAAGTCCACCTGTAAAATCTCAGTCTCCACACCTGGCGACTGTTCCTCTAGTGGAAAATAACATGTCAGAGCAGATGAGGATCCAGGGAAAGGTTGATGGGGCTTCGTCTTACTACGCCATTGGAAGAGAGGCATTAATAGCTTTCAGTTTAGCTAAAAAGATATTCTATTCAAATTAAGTTCCATTTGATCTTTCGCCATGGCTGATGATTTAGGTCTCATGCTTTATTACCAGTTGACTTTGTGAAAACACTTCCTTGTTTACCCAGCTAACAATGCACTGCTTGGTAGAATACTCATTTCATAGCTACAGGTGCTGTGAGATTCACCCAATCAAGTTTTTCTTGTTGCTTAACCTTGGTCTGTCTGGACGAGCAGACCCGATGACCATAAGTAGGTAACTGCTTTTGGGGAGCCGTCTTAGGGATATAGCACACACAAACACACAACACACACACACACACACACACACACACACACACACACACACAAATAGCTACTCACTAATGAGCTAACTGACGTTGTAGAGTCTGTTGATGTTGCGAGCGATGAAGAAGATGTTCATGCCTCGCCTGGCCAGCTGCCTAGCGTATTCCTTCCTGATGCCGTCCGTGCACCCCGTCACCACTGTACACACACCGAATAGGGCATAGGAGGCTTCTTTGCACCTCTTCCTTAGCGATTTACTTTGCATATTACACCTTTTCATTTTCTCCCCTGACGAGGCTTCGTAGCTCCATTTCCTTAGCCTTTTATTTAACATATTGTTCCTTAATTATTATCTTGCGTGTCACTTGTGTGGCTTTTATCTGAATTATATGCATCGACAACTGACGAGAAAACACAGCGCATATGTAGAGTAAATCGTAAAGGAAGAAGTGCTACGAAACCTCGTCACCACTAATCACACACAACAGTTTGAAAAATGGCAGTACACTGCCACAAAAGGGAAAGACATATCATCACGCTACAGCAGTTTAAATACATCAGGAGAATATCAGTGAAGGTTAGTAAACATTAATATGCTCATCAGTATAAAGAAGAATACAACCTTTTGACCTAGCTTCATTACAATGCTGTTCTCCTGAGTTCGAGGTCGAGAGAGAGTGCACCAAAAGAGGGTCGAGTCTACATGGACCCGAGAGCTAGTGAAGATATGATAGGAGAATGAGGCAGCCGTGGGAGCGTTAGCACCACACGTCTTGCAGGGCTTGTCAGCAGCCCAAAGTCTACTGAGTATTCTCATTAGGCCTTGAGTACCACAGGCAAATGCGAGGGACGGCCACATTACATCCTAGGATGAGGGTGGGTGATTGTTGTAGGTATATTTCACTCCACGTTACCTATCATAGTGATGGATGGTGACGCTGGTAGGACGTTCAGCATCAGTATGCCCACCTCCTGAAGGAATCTCTGGACAGCTGCTTTGAACACAAGAATACGAATAAGAGGGAGAGGGAGGTTGCAGGCAAGGACATCAACTTGGATATATAAGATATGACCAACATGGACTGGAATCCAGCCTTATTAAAATAAAATAAAGTTGTACCACAACACGACTGGCTCAACAGAAAACTGGTGTGAAGCTACACTACAAGAGTGTGACTGAATCTATCACATGACTAATCTAAAGCTTAGAGTGATGAGAGTGCAGGGGCTTGCACTGAATGGTGAAGAAAGAATTTTAACGGTGAAATGTGGATTCACATCTACTAGCGTACCTCGACATGGCGGGAGTTTGGTCTTCAATTATCAGATGCATGATTCCCTCGTTACCTCTTGCGATGTCACCTGGAGATGGAAGATTTACTGATTCGTCCCGGAATTTGGCTGATGTTGATCAGGATTCTACTATCAGGCATCTCAACTGACTTAACTGAAGAGTATGTGTCTAGGTCCTGTACACCAAGCAACGAACCCACTTCTCCGTAGCAAACATTCCCAAACACTTCTGCTGAGACCATGGATACTCCCTGAAAGTTGTTCTTTTGTGCCGTCACAGGTCATTTCCTCTCTCGCTTTGAGTCTAAGGATTTGTGTGTTGTCATTCTCGTATAGAAAAAAAGAATGAAGATTTTTTTATTTCTCGCAATAAGTTTGGATGATGTTAGGCTGTGAATCATTCCACTTGTTCAAAATTCTCTTTCTTGGCACAGTCTTATGAACAGACTGGAGGCATTTTCGGAGTAGCTTCTAGATCGACGTGGAACACAACTATTTCCAAATATTCTCCATCATCGCTCAATGGCACTTCAGCGTTTTGGTATAGGATCCACCTTTACCATACTTATCCACTCCTCAGACGATTCTAAATTTTCTTGATGGATATGTAGTTTCTCTCTAGCTCGCTTTTGACACCAGAATGCAAAGTGATCACTGTCATTTCATTCACTGCAAGTCTATCCTTAGGCGGAGCATAATATCTTTTGTGAGTGGATACAGTTACAAAAAAAGTATCTTCTATGATTTCAGCTTTGTGCCTCTGGATTAAGCACTGGTTACTTTCAAATGTCTCTCTCAAGAATTCAATGTCCAGCCTAAGTTTCTACGTTCCCTGCTGCCCTGGACTAATGTACGCAAAGGTCAAAGGTTAATTTCCTAATTTTAAGGAGTTCCCGCCAAGCATCACGAGTCTCTTATGAAAACAATAACTCTGTCTGAAAGCACAGACTCCAAACACTGATCACAGAAGCTGCACATCCTCACCCAAGCACAAGATCTCTGTAAGAATCCTCAGAACTTTATATTTCCTCTTGAAGGCGACGATTAAAGATGTCTCATGTAAGCCTATTTTTTTTCCTCTCCAAGATCATGTGATTTGTGCTCGACTCTATCCATCCATCTATCTATCTATCTATCTGTCTTTTCATCTATCCTTATCTGTCCATCTATCTGTCTATCTGTCTATCAAGGAACGCAATTAGCAACCAGGTAGAGGGGTCAGTCTTTCTTAATTTCCCATTATATACTGTACTTCGCTAATGATAGAAAAAAAAAAAAAAAAAGGAGTTTGTTTTTCACGTTTCCGATCTCAGGTTAACCGCTTCAGTATGATCACTTAATTATTTTGTAGTATATTCTCCGCCATTTCAGACGATTTAAGTCAAGTTAGGAAGGAACTCTAGCGTCTGAGAGGTTGATGAAAGGTGAATCTAATCCCTCAAATTTTAGGTATAAGCTAGATACACTGACTGCACGTAAGCAGTAAAAAAAAAAAAAAAAAAAAAAAACAGTGAATCGAGGAGGCAAAAAAAAAAAAAAAAAAGAAAATAAAAGAAAAAAAGAAAAAAGTGTCACTGTGTCAAAGGTAAGTTCACAATCTCACCTGCCCACTTGCCGCCGTACTTAAAATCGCCAAGTTATCGTTGCTCAGCCGCGCCCACACGAACTTGCGCACCGCCACCACGACGTCCAGGACAATGTTTTTTTTTTTTTTTATGCGAGGAAGAAGGAACCAAAGGCCATGAGCCCGCAGTAACAGTTCCCTGCAAGAAAAAAACGTAATACAATAGAGAGGCAAATTCAAGATCCAATGATTTTGAGATGCCTGGACACACCGCGTTTGAAAGACTGGAGATCATAGGGAGCAGGAAATACAGACAGAGGGAGACAGTTCCAGAGCTGATCTGTTGCATAAATGAAAGACTGGGAGTAACGGTTAACTCTTGCATTAGAGAGTTGGACAGAAAAGGGATGAGAGTTTGCTGCAAGACGGGTGCTACGCGCCCGTCGTGGAGGTGGAGGAATGCAAGCAGACAGTTCAGAGGAGCAGTGACCATTAAAGTAGCGATAGAAAAGAGATAAAGATGCAACAGTGCGGCGAAGAGACAGAGGTTGAAGGGAGTCAGTAAGAGGAGGAGAGTTAATGAGACGAAAAGCCTTTGACTCCACCCTATTGAGAAGAGCTGTATGTGGGGAGCCTCCTCACACATGAGAGTTGTACTCCACACAGGGGCGGATAAAACCCCTGTATAGAGTCAACAATTGTGCAGAGGTAAAGAAAGAGCGGAGTCAGCTTAGCACACCCAATCTCTTGGAAGCAGATTTTACAAGAGATGTAATATGATCTTTCCAAGATAAGTCCCGAGTAAATGAAACCCCAAGCATGTTCAAGGATGATGCAGGATTAAGCTGAATATTATTAAACATTAGTGGGTATACCTGTGGAAGGTTTTGTCGGGTTGATAGGTGTAAGAACTGAGTCTTAGGTGCATTAAAAACAACCATATTATTTTTACCCCAGTCAGAGATACGAGCCAAGTCAGACATTAGGTGTGCCATAGCCTCATCCCTTGTTTGTTGAAGTAACTGTTGAGATGGGCGTTGCGGGAACCGAATGGAAAGGTGAAGGGTGGAGTCATCAGTGTATGAATGGATAGGGTTAGATGTACAGCTTAGAAGATCATTGATGAATAAAGGGAAGAGAGTTGGTGATAGGACAGAGCCCTGAGGAACACCACTGTTGATAGATCTAGGAGAAGAACGATGGCCGTCTACAACAGCGGCTATAGAACGACCAGAAAGGAAGCTAGCGATGGAGGCACAGATAGAAGGATAGAAACCGTAGGAGGGCAGTTTGGAAATTAAAAATTTATGCCAGACTCGATCGAAAGCCTTTGAGATGTCAAGTGCAATGGCAAAGCTTTCGCCAAAGTCCCGAAAGAAGGATGACCAGGAGTCTGAAAGGTAGGTGAGAAGATCGCCAGTGGAGCGTCCCTGACGGAACCCGTACTGACGATCGGAAAGAAGGTTGTGATAGGAAAGATGCCTTAAAATTTTTCTACTGATAATTGACTCGAAAGCTTTTGAAATACAGGACGTTAAAGCAATTGGACGATAGTTGGAGGGTTGGGAGTGGTCACCCTTCTTTGGGACTGGCTGAATGAGAGCAAACTTCCAGGAAGAAGGAAAGGTACAAGTTGACAGACAAAGGCGAAAGAGTTTGCCTAGGCAGGGTGTAAGCACAGAAGCACAGTTCTTGAGAACAACAGGAGGGACCCCATTAGGCCCATATGCCTTGTTAGTACTGAGGCCAGTGATAGCAGAAAATACATCAGCTGAAGAAATTTTAATGTCAGCCATGAGGAAGTCAGAGGGGGGAAGTGATGGAGGAACAGCACCAGAATCGTCTAAGGTGGAATTGGAGGAGAAAGTCTGTGCGAAGAGATCTGCTTTATCAGTAGAAGAAATAGCTACAGAACCATCAGAGTAGAAAAGAGGAGGGAAGGATAATGAGGTAAAGTTGTTAGAAAGATTTTTGGCAAGGTGCCAGAAGCAGCAGGAAGAATTCTAGTTGGAGAGTTGAGAGCATTTAGTATGGATGAAATTATTTTTAGTAGGGCGAAGAACAGACTTAGCACGATTCCGGGCAGAAACGTAAAGATGATGTGATTCAGGGGTGGGTTGGCTCTGATACCTTTTGTATGCCCTGTCCTTGTTGCGGACAGCATTAGAACAAGCGTGATTAAACGAAGGCTTTCTTGCGTTAGTCAAAGGATATGAGAAAGGAATGTATGCTTCCATGCCCGAGAGAATAACCTCCGTAATGAGCAAGGCACACTCAGATGCCTCCCGGCCATGGAAGCAATAATCATTCAAGGGAAAATCAAAGAAGTACTGCCTAACGGCCTCCCAGTCCGCGGCTCCAAAATGCCACAGACGACATTTCCCTGGAGGGTCCACAGGCCGTACCGGAGTGATTGGACAGGTTAAGGTAATAAGGTTGTGATCGGAGAAGCCCAACGGAGAGAAAAGATTAACAGAGTAAGCAGAAGGATTAGTTGTGAGGAAGAGGTCAAGTATGTTGGAGCTCTCTCCAAGGCGATCAGGGATACGGGTTGGGTGCTGTACAAGCTGCTCTAGGTCATTAAAGATAGAAAAGATGTAGGCTTGCTCACCAGGTGGATCCGTAAAAGGAGAGGAGAGCCAAAGGTGGTGGTGAACATTGAAATCTCCAAGAATGGAGATTTCAGAGAAAGGAGAAATGGATAGAATGTGTTCTATCGTAGAAGTAAGATAGTCGAAGAATTTTTGATAGTCAGTAGAATTAGGGGATAAGTAAACAGCACAGATATATTTAGTCAGAGAATGACAGGAAAGCCGAAGCCAGAGTGTAGAGAATTCAGAAGAATCGAGTTCAGGAACATGAGAGCAAGATAAGTCGTTTCGTATATATACACAACAGCCACCTTTGGCTTTGAAATGAGTATAGAGAAAGTAGAAGGATACAGAAAAGGGTTTGCTGTCAGTTGCCTCAGACAGCTGAGTCTCCGTTAGAAAAAGAAGGTGAGGTTTAGAGGAGGAGAGGTGGTGCTCAACAGAGCCAAAGTTAGAGGAAAGGACGTGAATGTTGCAGAAATGAAGAAGAAGAGAGTCAGACAGTGGTTCCATGCATCTCGAGTCATCACCGGGAGAGGGGCGGATGTACAGTGGATGTACAGCACCAACCTGGCCACCCACACACCAGCCCGAGGAAGGCGAGGGGATCCTTAAACCAGAGGCGCCAACTGATCGCTTTTGCCATCGGGTTTAGAAACAACATCTATCCCACGCTATATTTCAGGGACTTATCATATCCTTCTATGTTTTTGTCGGTACTCTGGAATGTTTGTAAGATTTTTTAGGGTATTTCTAGCTATATCCGAAGTTCTGTGTACCTGATGACATTCTAGTGTCTCTATGTTGCCGTTATTTAGACCCGTTTGGATGCCCCAACGTCTAGTAATGAGATTTAAATATTTCCTAGCTATTTCATGATCTTTTTACATCATCCAGCGTCTCTTTTATCTACTCTACCTGAAACTCCATTCGGCCGAGGAGACTGATGCACCAGGAAATCAACCCTACATCATGCTATCGGGAAATGATGCTCTGAGGCCCACTGTAGGGTCAGATTCAAATTGAAAAAGACCGCTAAACTTGCTCTCAGACACCACCAGAATGTCTCTAAATACCAAGAGCCAATAAAAAATACCTAGAAAACCTATAATGGTTTCTAGAACTTCACTAGAATTATCTACAGGTCGCTACAGTATCAATATAACTATATTAACTATCTATCTATCTATATTCCTAGGCTGCTTCCCTCAAGGAAAGGGAGGTAGCAGAGACAGGACGACACACTCCCCATTTACTCATCCATTCAAACACATTCATTCGCATCTTAGTCCCAAAGGGGAGAAGGGACAGATCCTCACTGCACCACACCACACAAGGGTCAACTGCGCAATGCAATCAGTGACATCCGCAGCAGGGCCCGACAGCAGAACTGGTTTACCCCTGCCACATCATAACAGACCCATCCCCTTACCCGCACCTGACCTGACTAGCTGATCAGACCAAATGCAGGAGAATATCCCTTCAGGGCTGCGTCATCACTTATTCATTCACAATTTCTCTCCATTTATTTCCGTCATGCACAGCCACTCTTCCTTGCTCAACAGGCATCCCTCTCGCATCCAGTGCTCTCTTCACACTGTCCATCCATCCTATTCGAGGTCTTCCTCTCAGCCTTACACCTCTCGCATCAGATCTAGTTATCTTTTTCACCAATCGCTCATTATCCATTCTCTCCATATGCCCAAACCATCGCAACACCCTCTGCTCAGCTCTACCAGCCATCTCCCGAACAACTCCAGTTCTCCTTCGCACTTCATCATTCCGCACTCGATCCATACGCGTCACTCCACACATACTCCTCAGACACCTCATCTCCATTACATTCAAACTTTTCCTCTCTGCTACACCCATATTCCATGTTTCAGCCCCATATAATGCAGTCGGTACCACAACTCCCTCATACAGCCTTCTCTTTACATCCATTCTAAGCAAAGGACATCATCGTTCCCAGCTGCTTTCCTACTTCATTTATTCTAAACTTCACTTCTTCATCTATTCTTCCATCCACAGCAATATGTGACCCTAGATATTTAAAACACTCTACCTCCTCAAGCAACTTGCCATTCAAAACTATATTCATCCCCCTACCATCTACCAACCTCGTACACTTCATCACTTTACTCTTATTCTCATTTACTTTCAATTTCCTCCTTTCACACACCCTTCCAAACTCCTCTACCAACTGTCTCAATCTCTCCTCTGAATCAGCCACCAGTGCAGTATCATCTGCAAACAGCAGCTGCTTCAGATTCCACTCTCCACCATCAACATTCACCAGACTCAGACCTCCACCTAAAACTCTTGCATTCACCTCCCTTACAACACCATCCATGTAAATATTAAACAACCACGGCGACATCACACATCCCTGTCGCAGCCCCACTCTCACGGGAAACCAGTCACTCAAAGCACTTCCCACTGTTACACATGCTCTACTACTTACATAAAAACTTTTCACCCCTTTTAGTAACCTACCATCAAGTCCACACAATCTTAAAACAGTCTACAAAGCCTCCCTATCAATTCTATCAAATGCTTTCTCTAAATCCATAAATGCCCAAAACACTTCCTTGCCTTTCGCTAAATACTTTTCACACACTTGTCTCACAGCAAACACCTGATTCACGCGTCCCCTCCCTCTCCTAAAGCCACACTGCTCCGCACCAATCACTCCCTCTGTACCCTCTCGAACTCTCATAATTAACACTCTACCATACACCTTACCTACAACACTCAACAGACTTATACCCCTAAAGCTAGTACATTCATACTTATCACCCTTGCCACAGTGGGACCACACAAGCACTTGCCCAGTCAACTGGCACCATACCTTTCACGAAGCACACATTCAACAATCTTACTAACCAGTCAACAAGAGTCACTCCACCACCCTTCAGGCATTCCACAGCACACCCATCCATACCTGCAGCTTTCCCTGTTTTCATCTCCTTTACTGCCTTCTTCACTTCCTCCTTTGTGATCAAAGAATCATTCAACTCTCCCAACACATTTATTCCTTGCACCGTTCCATCCGCCACAATCTCAGTCACCCTTTCCTCCTCTACATTTAACAATCTTTCAAAATACTCTGCCCATCTCTTCCTTACTGCATCCATCTCAATTAAGATCCTTCCAACTTCTGGTTTTACTCGTTCTTCCTTCCCAGACTCTCCCTTTCGCACCCTTTTCACCTCCTAAAACATTTTCTTATTCTGTTGAAAATTCTCTGTCAGCAGCCTACCCCACCTCTCATCTGCTGCCACTTTAGCATCACGCACAGCCCTTCTCGCCCAATTCCTCTTTTCCTTATACCTTTCATATGACATCTCATCCTTCCTCTCCAGCCACACTTCATATGCACGTCTCTTCTCAGCCACAGTCATACTTCCTTCCTCACACCACCATTCACTTCCTTTTCTTACACCACCACCCACACGTCTCACACCACACACCTCTTCTGCATGCCCCACCACAGCACTTCTTAAACAACTGCCATTCCTCCTCCACACTGCCATTTTCCCGACCTTTCGCTGCGTTCCACTCATCTTTCAATTTCTCCTGATACTCTATTTTTTTCTCTCTTTTATCCAACTCACTCACTTGCAAAACCTTCCTGCCTCACCTAACCCTCCTAGCTCTCACCCATCTCTTACCTACTCTTAACTTTCCCTCCACCAGGTAGTGGTCAGACATACCTCCACCCTCCCCTCTCAGAACTCTCATATCCAACAATCTTCCTATTACATTCCTAGACACAACCACATAGTCCATCAAAGCTCTATCAACAACCCTTCCACCCTCCTGTCTCACCCTAGTATACTTATAAATATCTTTCTTCTCAAACAGCGTATTTCCAATCACCATCTCTGGCTCAACACACATCGCTATCATTCGTTCCCCATTTTCATTTCTTCCAGGCACACCATGCATACCAACTACATCTTCAACTGCTACATTTCCCACTCTTGCATTTAGATCTCCCATCATTACCACATTCACATTCGCTCCAAAACTCTGCAGACACTCATCAATATCATTCCAGAAAGACTCCCTCTCTTCTTCATCACTTTCACTACCAGGCCCACATGCACTCACAGACACCCACAACTCACGTTCAAATTTCGCTTTCACCCACATCAGTCTCGATGACACCTCCTTCCATTCAATCACACACTGCTGTACTTCCAGACTCACTAACAAGGCCACACCTTCTCTTGCCCTTCCTCTATCAACACCTGACAATCTTCCATTCACACTTGCAAACATAGACTCACCCTTCGCTTTCATCTTCGTTTCACTCAAAGCTAACACATCCAACTTTCTTCTCACAAACATTCTCCCAGTCTCCTCCCTTTTAGCCTCAATCGTACTGCATCCACGCACATTCATAGACCCAGTCTTCAGGGTACAGGGATAACTCCATCCCCCATCCCTTTCTGTGGTCTGTCTTTTTTTAGGAACTAAAAAACAGAGGAGGGGGTCCCTAGTCCGCTCACCCCGCCCCTTTTAGTCGCCTTTTACGACACGCAGGGAATACGGTGGCAGTATTTTTCCTAACACAACCTGGCCGCAGAGTAGTAGTACCACACCATAGTGCGGCGTAAATAATGTTCGCTAAATGGATGTGAAAGTTTCAATGTCTAGCAGAAGAAAACGTTTAACTGGAAACTATGCCAGTGATGCTACGGCACTTTGTACACACACACACACACACACACACACACACACACACAAAGCTTTACCACGAAAATCAGTGAATATTACCATAGATTAAAACTCTATTTTCACACACTACTTGGAGCTTCATGAATGATCGAAATGAAAATCTGATTAATTGGAGGGTGCTCTTTCGAGTTGTTTTTTCCTCTTTTTGTATTCCCTCTCAGTCAAAACAACATTATTCCATTCTGTATTATTTTCCATGGTCATCTGTGAATTAATTCCTGGAAATAAAGGAAACCTGGATGGAGGTGAGGAGACGGATGGAGACTGCTGAGGAGAGAAAAAAGCAGGAAGAAAAGGAAGGAAAAAAATAAGGGAAAGAAGGAGAAAATTAGGAAGAAGGAGGCGGGTGAGCACAGAGGGGAAAATAAAGAAAAAAGAGGAAAGAAGATCAGATGACGTAGGAGTGACAGAGAGAGAGAGAGAGAGAGAGAGAGAGAGAGAGAGAGAGAGAGAGAGGGAAGCAAGAGTATGGCTGATTATTTCACCTCAAACACATGTCCTTACCTAAGCCTAATATCCATCTTGCATTTATCTCACGGATCCATGTGCAATCTGGAACAACTCCACACACCCTCACATTACCTTGCACACCCTCATGGCAGCTTATCCCCGTTCCCCCCCTCTTTCTCTCTCTCTCTCTCTCTCTCTCTCTCCCTCACTCCTACCTCCTCTGATCTTCTTCTTTCCTCTGTCTGTCTGTCTGTCTGTCTCTCTCTCTCTCTCTCTCTCTCTCTCTCTCTCTCTCTCTCTCTCTCAATACATATAATAATGCTTATCCAGAAAACCTCAACATGAATATAAAACAATGCCTTCTTGGATAAAGTGTTATATTCTTCAGTCATTTATACAGTAAGTAGCAAAACTAATCATTCAGTCATCTACCTTGAACAGTCCATTCTTCTGGAACGTCCTTCAAAATTTTCAGGTTCGTTGTAACCGATGTCACATTATTTTTTTTAACTTGTCATATCTTTATTACATATGTTCTTTTTTTTTTTTTTGTTCATGGTATGTACTTATATTAATCTTATATCTGTCACTTATTTGGCAACCCATATGGCAGAATAATTTTACTGGATGTCTACACCTTCTTGGAAGAGTGTCGTCAATGACATGTAGCAACCGCTGATAGCGACAGCCACTTCAGAAAAATCCTGTGCCCAGAGGTAGAGAAATGCATACCAGGGCATAGTTATTGAAAAAGAAGGAAAGACAGAAGGATAAGTGTCACAAAGTCACATTATTCCAACTCCATTTCTACCACTTCTGATTGGTGTTGTCCATCTCACTCTGCTACTTCTTCTTGGCTTGTTCTGCCACACGCTTCAGTTCTGCTTTAATCAATGAAGGGACCATCCATTCGATCATGTACATGTAGAAGCGACGATTGAAAATCTCATCACCAAGAAATTCCTGGAACAAATTACATAAAAAATGTATTAGAACAACGGAAATATGCGCTTCCAATAAGCGTTATTCTTTGCCCTGAAATATCAATTTTATTTGGGTTGGTTTTAGGATTTAGAAAAGAAAAAGTCTCCCTCTTGGCCAACCTTGAGATCTTATACGGCTTAACCCCACTTAACTCAAGCTGTATGTGTTGGAGCGGGACGCCTTCACGTGGAGGCACTAATATGACAAGGCGGTGGATCTGCCTGGTTATACAAACGCTCCACATCTCCCTTCCAATCCCTCAAAAGGAGAATGGCGAACTGAAGGAGAAGGGCAGCTTCAGTCTACAGTCCATTGGAATCACGTTTCAAATGAACCTGGGACTATAATAATGAGTCAATGAATCCACTATAACGTGTTTGCTTTAAGTTAAATCAGTTAACGTTATAGTCTATTAAAACATCCCTATCATTAGACGAGGCTATTTGTACTTCCCAAGAATGTGACGTATGAGGGCAGTGTCACACGTACCTGAAGACCGTGTGGCCAGTAGCCCGAGGTACGACCAGAGTGGCTGAGGGTGGCCAGGGCACTGGTCACGTAGGTTTTGGTGGTGGCCACAAAGAAGCCTGTGAATAAACGATAGTTAATTAGGAAACTCTACAATGAAATAGTCTTAATTATTTCACTGTGCTATGAGTTCTGGCCCTGATGAGGAGCGTACACGATGTAACGCTGTGCATTCTGGTTGGAGCAGCTGCAGTGTTCACCCGGGAGCCAAACGTCCCCATATTTCCCTGCACCATGCCATGGGAAGGGCCCTGTCCAAACCTTGTGAGGAGATGTCTACCACAAGGGCGAGACGGATCCGTACACGGTATATGCTCTGTATTGTACCTGTAGATGGTCCTACAGAAGCAGTTGTTTACCTGTGGTCTGCTCGGCCAAACAGACCGGTGTTAAATCACAGCAATAACAAGTATAGAGTCAGGCTGGGTGTAATTAATAACTAAGGAGAACACGGCATGACGGTTGTGATAAACTTTGGAGTTTGATGAAGTACCAAGCAATCCCATATTCTTGCACTACCTATTAACCTATACTATGAAACTATTTGGGTGAAAGTCTGTGCACTCTACCGAATTTTGCCTTTAACCGAGCACATGTGAGGATTAGACATGATTAGCATCCATTAATGAGAGAGTGACCAATTCATCTATATGACATATTTGTTTTCTGGTCCAGACATTAAAGGCGAGAGTGCCCAGTTGCTCTGCCTTGAGTGGCATTAAGTGAACAGTAAATCCCAGCCTTTCCTCAGAATTCATCCTTTATGTGCCACATTGGACTCCTTAACCCACCTGACCTTCAGACAGCATTACCAGTATAAAATGAAATGACTTACTTGGTTTACTCATCTGTTCTGCGTATCTCGTCATGTGGGTAATGACAGCGCCTGGTCTGAGGGTCTGCACAGTGATGGCAGATCCACGGAGCTCCCAAAACAGCGATTCAGAGAAGAAATCCAGAAATGCCTGAAAGTGAGAGCAAACATATGTCGCATTTTGTTACATCTGCCACTACCGCCATAACTTGTCTCTGAACAGTGCTTTATTACAGGCATTTAAAAATTAAATCTGTCTCTGAACACACTGTAATGTGCCTGAGTATTGTCATATTTACTAGGTTTAGTAAACACTTGACGATACATATAACCAAAGGCACAACATTTCTCATCTATTTAAACTCCCATGACATCAAGCCACAATATACTACAGCGCCGTCTGCTGCTGCAGGATCGTGATGTCTCTCTACTGTAGTCCTAAGAAACGTATGCAACACATTGTGACTGACCGTTGATGGACATGATATGGCATCATTTCCTACACAGTTGCGTAAATATTAACCTGTGCCTTCATGAAATCCTTACCTTACGAGGTTCATATGGTAATTGAGCTCATTCTGTCTCATGCTGGGGGCTCCAGTGCATACGACAATTATAATTTCTATGTAATAAGACGTACGATGGTGTTCCCACCTTAGTTGCGGAATAGACGCCCAAATATGGCATTGGGCAGCTGGATGGTAATGAGGCGACATTGATGATGGCGCCGCGTCCTCTGGCCAGCATGCCGGGCAACACCAGCTGCGTCATGGCCATCACGGACGCCACGTTGACGTTGATGTGGCTCCACGCCTCATCCTCCCTGAACTCCACAAACTTGTTGGGAGGAACGGAAACCATCCCAACGTTGTTCACTGGGGAGGCAAGGAACAATGTGACATATTTCTAGGTGACATGGGAGGCTTTGTACCGTCTCATTCTTTGTGATTTGTTTCCATCTTACCACGAACTTCTTGGGAAAAACGAACACCATCCCAATGTTGTTGATAAGGCGGGGAGAGACGGTGAAAGGGAAATAAGTTGTTAATAAGTAATTCGTATTTTATATATGCAATTCATTCGTAGCTATTAGTGCCATAGTGAGAGGATATTGAGCTTTGAAAAAAGTGGAATTGATTATGCATTTGTTGAGAGAAGCACGTGTGTGTGTGTGTGTGTGTGTGTGTGTGTGTGTGTGTGTGTGTGTGTGTGTGTGTGTTTTACTATCTCTAACGTCACAAAAGGATTCTCTGATCACGTGATGTTATTATATGAAGGGAAGTTGAACGAATTCTAGGCGAAAAAGATTTAAGAGGCTGCTGAAAGCAAAAGAATATAAACTCAAAAAGTAAAAATAAATAATAAGATGCACTAAATAAATTAAACAAAAGATAGAAAAACAAATAACGTTAACGAATTAGGAAGAAATGAACTCAAAAAAATATGTGAAAAAAAAATATGCAGAAAATGTTTCATTGGAATGCTAGCTATCGAAGACGGTGTAGAGAATATTGAAACAAGGAAGTTGGAAGCTCATTGGAGGAAGTAAGGAAGAAATGGGTGACGTGTATGTGAATTTGAGGTTACTGGCAAGAAGGAGCGGTTTTACTGAAGGTAATGAATGTACGTCTGTTTGTGTGTCAACTCTCTTAAATCGGATTACCTAATTTTTTCATTTCATTCTTGCTGCCCTGAGACCGTTTATGGGGACGGGTTATCAGCAATCTCAGTTAACCCCTTCATAACCCCATGTCTTTCCCCAAACTGCATAAAACCGCTTGAAGGTGGGAAAAAATGCGTCTTGGAGTGAAAAGGATAAAGCAAAGGGTGACACAGGATAATGTTTATGTTTGTTAGTTGAGGGTGTTTTAAAAAAATTTGTAGTTTTCTTCAGAGATGTCGCAGCGCCATTTCCCCAGCGATTAATTTACACATTGCACTTTGAAAAGTCTCTTACTATTGGTAGTGATCCAAGTCAAGTCGAAATGAAAGACATATACAGTATATACAAGAAAACAGCAAGATGGAATATGGAACAAAAATCGCTAAGGAACAGGCACTCAGACACTACGAATTCTCCTTTGCCAACAAGTCCTTGGCCTCACCCAGGATGCCGATGTTCTTACCCTCCACGTGGCGGGCGATATCCTGGTAAATAACTCTGCCGTGGCTGAAGTCCACCTGTACAATCTCCGTCTCCACACCTGGCCACTCTTCCCCTGGTGAAGTGGTGAAATATTTCTAAATAAAAATTTTCACTATATAGTCGGGTTTTCATACAGTGTAGACTTTTTTTGTACGTGACACACTGTGTGTGTGTATGTACGTGTGTGTGTGTGTGTGTGTGTGTGTGTGTGTGTGTGTGTGTGTGTGTGTGTGTGTGTGTGTGTGTGTGTGTGTGTGTGTGTGTGTGTGTGTGTGTGTGTGTGTGCGAGCGCGCGCGTTTGTTTTAGCAAGAAAATACCATATAAAGCTAAATGAACTTACTGCCAGTCACATATACTGAAGGCCACGGGAAATCCTGTAACCATAGAGGTAGGAGTAGGTAAAGGCGGCATATGGGATTAACCAAGGGTAGGTCAGAGTGAGGCCAACAGCCCTGACTCGACCAACATGGCGGCGACCTCTTTGACAGCTGTCTGACTTGGTTCCGCTGACCAGGCGGGAGTGTTTTCTTAGTTGCAAACAGAAAAAAATATGTTTTATCTTTATTTATTTATTTATCTATTTTTGCATACTAACCTACAAACTATAATTCACTCTAAAGATACTCAACGGTGAAATGTAATGGATGGGTCAGATTTCTTATCTCCTCTTTCATTACACCCAAATGCGGCACAGGAGGTGGGCATTTTTGGAGACTTAGGTTATTTGATGGTGAGATACAACTTAGGACAGAACGTCTCACACCCACAGCTGAACTACAACTAAAACCAGAGGTAGAATGAAGTCTACTTTGTTTCTGGCATTCTCCCTGAGGAATACCAGGTGGACACACAGCTGGAGGTATTAAAGGCTTAATAATCTCGTGGCCACACCCACGGAGGTAGGATTAGAACTCTTACCTCTATGGGCACAGCCATAGAGATAGGAGTGCACAGCAATCTTCTTCAAGTCAGGTAGGTGTTGCCGTGACCTCTTGACTTGACCAATATGGCCGTTTGACAGTTCTCTGGCTTCACCGGAGCCTTCTCACGCCGACTCTACCCTATTCCTACCTCTATTCCTGTAACTATAGTTGCGGCGCACGAGTCTGAGGTTGTCATTATCGTACCCTGGCAACCATCCATTCAAAAGTGCGTCCGAGTTCTTATCATATTCTACACGAATCATATCATTATGCACGAATATATTATACATGAATATTATTATACACGAACATATATACACGAATCACTTGTGTCTCATGTTATACACGAAATCAGATGCACGCTTGAAAGCCAGGTTGCCAGGGCACGATAATAACCTCAGAGTCGCGCGCCACGACTAAAGAAGCAGAAAAGATAGTGTAACATACATTATTTTCAGCATTTTCTGTTAGTTATGCAGTCAAGCAGAGAATATTTCAGGACCTATGGATGAGTTGCTTGACACTATTAAGTTTGTGGATGTTACACACACACACACACACACACACACACACACACACACACACACACACACACACTCACTTACAAATAAGCTGCTTAACGTTGTTGATTTTGTGGGTGTTACACACACACACACACACACACACACACACACACACACACTGATAAGCTGTTTGACGTTGTTCAGTTTGTCTTTGTTGCGAGCGATAAGGAGGATATTCATGCCCCGTTGTGCCAGCTGCCTCGCGTACTCCTTCCCGATGCCGTCCGTGCACCCCGTCACCACTGTACACACAAAGTGTAATGTAAGGAATAAGGTACTAACGACATATTGATAAGCATTTTCAGGTTCTCATCATATGTGTAGAAGTAAGTAGAGGTCATACACACACTAAAGGCTTTACAACAAATAAACACTTTTCTGTTTCCCCCTATCACAGTGAAACTTGGTGTTGAAAAAGGGTCGAGGAGAGAGTGACTGGCTCATTCCCTTCCATTGCTATCATGAGAGTATGCAGGTCTCGTTCCTTTTTTCAATGTGTGGTCTGTGTTACGTGAATCCCACCTCACTTCAGCAAATTAAATGCACCGTAACAATAGTTCTGTTATGAAACCACATGCCTCTGCGTTCTGATGGAAAGACTTCACAGTGTAGAAAGGGCAAATGAGTGACTAAGAAATCGCTCTTGAAATGCCAAAAAAAGCTTAAGTGAACAGAATAGACCTAGTAACTTCTCTTATCGTCTTCCTTCACCTCTCTCTCTCTCTCTCTCTCTCTCTCTCTCTCTCTCTCTCTCTCTCTCTCTCTCTCTCGACACGCAGCACCTGTTCGACTACACACTCTCAAATTGAAGGATAACGGTTATTCTAGAATTCTTCGGCCAGCTTACGAACTCAGTCTTTAAAACGCAATTCCTTTTCATTGGAAAAATGGAAAATTTTACTGATTCTTTCTTTCTGCATAAAGGTTAAGTGTTGTATGTTCGGATGACGTAATTCATCATATCGACTTTATTTGGCACAGTGTTTTAGTATATTCTTCAATTTTACTTTTAACTGATCACAGCAGCATTGAGTTATATTGTTCGTGTCAATAGTATAATTGTTATTATTATTATTATTATTATTATTATTATTATTATCATTGTTGTTGTTGTTGTTGTTGTTCTTTTTGTTATTATTGTTATTGTCATTATTATCATTCTTTACGAAGAGGTAAATTGCTCGTATTCGCTCAGTTTCAAAGCTATGGTCAATGGCCATCATACTTGCCCATCTGAGTCCCATAGGTAGTGGCTATATATGACTTAGTACCATCCAGTTCCCAGTACTGGTTTTCCTGTTACATTCAAAAGCCCTTAAAAATAATGTATTCGTGGATTTTCAGAAACTGCTAAAGGTACAGACTTGAAATGTTTGTGGAAATAGCCAAGGTCGGGGAGCAGGTCTGGAACGACTCTGGGCCCATTTAGGCAAGGAGTTTCTGAGAATCCCCGGAGATTCATCGATAGTAGTTTGGGCTCCGCCATTTTTGCTATGAGAGTATTTTGTTGCTCTCTCTTTCACCCAATGCGTTTCTTACTCTTCTAGGGAGGCCCAACTACACTAGCTCTTCACTTCGAAGTGCTCACCATATAAAGGGCGTTGAAATCACCAGATCTAGCCATACCTTGTCAGGTGGTGAGTTACTGAAATTGCCAATGGCTATTTCCATATCCTAGTTATCCATCCATCCATCCATCCATCATCCAATCTTATTATTATCATTATTATTATTATTATATGCTGAGCAGGACCCACCTGCCCATTTGCCACCATACTTGATAGGCAAGTTGTCGTTGCTCAGCCGCACCAACACAAACTTTCGCAGCGCCGCCACGACGTCCAGCACGATATACAGCACCCACCTGGCCACCCACACCAGCCCGAGGAAGGTGAGAACATCCTGAAGCCCCATACTTCCTGAGGACACTGACGCTGCACCACAACTGACCGTCCACCAGTCTGTGCACTCAGTGACTGACGCAATATCCTTGCATCTCAGCATGACAAGGCAAGATGGACCGCCCACAACAATCATGAGCTTATCTGAGCTGTAACTTGATCTTTCTCCACACACTTCTTACATATATGTGTGATTTGGTAGTTTATATCATTCTACCTATGTACTTATGTATCTCTGTGTGTACACACACACACACACACACACACACACACACACACACACACACACTTGTATAAATCACTGGGTCACTTTATATATCTATCTTACTACTGCTACAAAGGGAATTGAAACTCATATTATTCCTGGTTCTGATAATTAGCCAGAGAGTCAAACATGGCTTCTTCTAACGGGGTAAGAAAATCGACCCTTTAAATAAAAATAAAAAGGTAAAAAATAAAAAACTATTAACTATGATAGATAAATGTTTTTAGCAGGGTGCGCTAACAATTATGATAGTGGACTAAAACTCTGCTAGAAAATAATCAAATATTTTGGACACAAAAATAATAAAATGTCAGCAACAATGGATGGGCATGTTATTAAACAGCGTCAAATGCATAAACTGAATCTTATGAACCCCCGGACTTTGAGAAACAAATTAATGCATTGATGTTGGCACACATCCAGCCACCCAGTCCCTCACACACACACACACACACACACACACACACACACACACACACACACACACACACACACACACACACACACAATTTTATCTTTTACCCTATAGCATAACCAACCATTTTTTATCTGATTGCAAATAGGCACAACATAAAAAATGTTAAAACTGATGGACATAAAAAAGAAGCCTATTGAAAATAATGCTGTATTTTGTGTGGGAGTGAGAAAGTAATTACAATGAACTCTGTATTTAGGATGCAAAGAAAAAAAGTTACACCATATATAAAAACTAACTATACTTATCTTACTATAACTTGGCCTAAAACTGATATCTATCCATCTTAAATGGTCAGCTGTAAAAATAGATTAGCAGTAGAATACTGTATGATGCCAGTCACGAAGAAACTCTGTGAAAAAGGATGAAAAGCCATTGTAGCCTAATATCTTCCGCTCTCCTCTCAAATCAAATGAAAAAAGCAGAAAGAGAATGAGGAAAATTTGGCCAATTTAATGTAATAAGCGTATACTAAAAAGAAAATTGTACTTACAGTAAAAAGTGATTTTTGTTGCAAACACAAATAATTGTCTCGAATAACTATTATGTAAAAAATAAAAAATCAATTTAAGATTCACCTTAGATATGAAAATTCAGTTCGGTCATATGAAGATCCCATCCGTGTCTCCCGAAAAGAGATGTAGTGGACCGCAGGGGAAGGGTAACTTTAGCCTGCAGTCCACCGGGTTCACGTTCAGAGGAGCCTGTGGCCACAATATAAAAAGCAGCAGCAAAAACATAAAAAAAAACATTAACAGTAACTAGAACAATAAGCAGTAATTTTGATGACAGTGCTGTTGCTGTTATTGTTCTTTTTCAGCATGTAGTAGAGGTAATAGGTGCTGCTTTTGCTTGTCGCCCTTTTTCAGTAGGTAGTAGTGGTGACAGAGTCCTACTGTTGCTTGTTGCTCTTGTTCAGTAGATAACAGAGGTAACAGAGTGCTACTGCTGCTCGTTGCACTTCTTCAGTAGATAACAGAGGTAACAGAGTGCTACTGATGCTGTGCTCTTCTTCAGTAGATAACAGAGGTAACAGAGTGCTACTGCTGCTTGTTGCACTTCTTCAGTATGACGCAATGCCACAAGTCCGCCATCCACATCGTAGCCATAGTTGGAAGAGATGGTTCGAGACAAATGCCTAAAGAAGAGTATTATCTGTCTTCACTGACACTTTCTAAATCGTGTGTTATATACATACAATTATACGGAAAAAGCTAAGAATACATTGCAATCCTATTTAGTGGTGTGCGTACGGAAAAGACTAAGAATTTGGTAGCTTTATCCATCTGCATATATTACGCTGTTTTTCGTTTACCAAGTTCGTTTACCTTAACTTGGTACAGATTATCGCCCTTTTCCAGTTTATTTTACTCAGTGACAGTAAAATGCAATACTAGGGCTCTGTATCCTTTCCGCAAGACTTCTTCGTGACTCGAATCACATTCTAGTGCTAATCTATTGCTACAACTCAGTATTCAAGATTGAGAGATGACAATTTTAGGCCAAGATAAAGTGAAAAGAGTACAGAAAGTTACCAGGATGCCGTGTGGCCAGAAACCCGTGGTACGTCCAGCGTGGCCAAGGGTGGGCAGGGCACTGGACACAAACGTCTAGGTGGATGGAACGTGCCAGTATGTGGGGGACATCAAACTCTACAGCTCTATGTTTTCATCTGAGGGACCTGGGCCACTCTCACAACTTAACTTCAGAAGCTGAGGTTAAATGAAAGGTGATGATAGTTATGAGTTCAGAGGCACAAATTAACTCTCCCTCGTGCCAGAATATCAACCAGTCCAAAGAAGTCCACCATCTCATACTACAACAAACCAGTGTCCCCGAGTTAATACATCAACTTAAAGCTTTCTTTCCGTCTTTTATCGTAGAATAATCACAGTGACAAGGGACCATCTAGAGGGGCATCAGTATCATCACCAAGCACCCGCTATTCATGTATATCTGTCAGTCTATCTATCTATCTATCTATTTATCTTTCTAACTATATATGTAACATCTGGAGGGCCGTCACCATCGTCAACGAAATCCTGCATTTAAAATATTTATTTTTTAGATAAGTAACACCTGCAGGACTGATCTCTGATGACGATATTTCTCTTGGCATAACTTGAATCAAAAGTTCATCCTGATATTTTACATATATGTCACGCTCGTGTATCTTCTTATTCATTCAATATTATTTAACAATTAAACATCTTTCTTTAAAAACAAGTCTGGAGCCTAACAACTTTATGAGACTCTTCAAAAGATTGGATATAACTTAATGCCAAAAGACGGCAAATATTTTCAGCCTAGAATGTTAGTGGACTCAAACGTTTCATTTAAACTGTTTACTGAAACCACCCTTAATTCACCGATTGCTTCCTTTTTTTTTTTTTTTTTTTTAGTTTATACATTCCGGATGGCTTTCAATATTTTCCTGCATGAGTATTATTGATTGATATAAGTTATTAGCACAGAAAATGATCCATACTACATACGAGTAACGAAGAGAGGATTAGATGATGACCCACTGGTTTTCGATCTGTAGTGAGAGAAGTTGGTCATGTTAATTGAGATGTATGACGGCCTGATGGTCTGCACGGTGATGCCAGTACCTCCACATTCCACGGACAAGGACTCGGAGAAAAAGTCCACGAACACCAAAAAAGAAAAAAAAAGAAAACCAAAGATGAAACAGTTATAGCCACAGCCTGTAAATACTGTCCTTTTATGTTACATTTTGCTACTACATCCTAGTGATATTGCTACCCTGTGTTGCATGTTGCATAAATGAGCGGAGCAGTATAAGAAAAGCTGAATTGTCTTCTCGACTCCACCTTGGACGCGGAACAGATTCCAAGATACGGCCCTGGACAGGAAGAGGTAACGAAGGCAATGTTGATGATGGACCCCTGACCCCTGGCCACCATCTTGGCCAACATCAGCTGTGTCATGGCCACCGCCGGAGCCACATTGATATTGTCGTGATTCCATGTATCCTCTTCACTTACATCCATGAACTTTTTGGGTAGATAAAGAGCAACACCGACACTGTTCACTGCAACAGAAGAGAGAAATATTGGCGGCTATGGATGCCAGTGTGAAGCCATGAAGTACTGAGTGAGTTGTAAAGAAAGTCTGCAATTGAAAAACTCAGTATAGCCGACTAGAAATAACAATATGAATGTTGGTATAAAATAAAAAGAAAACAGTGTGTTACTAATGTTAGAATTCAGTAGACTGCATTACAGTAGAAATAATTATCCAGAATGCCAATATCTTTCTCCGTGAGGTGGGCAGCGATCTTCGGGTACACATCTCTGCCGTGGCTGAAGTCCACCTGTACAATCTCAGTCTCCACACCTGGCGACTATTCCTCTAGTGGAAAATAACATGTCAGAGCAGATGTGGATCCAGGGAAAGGTTGATGGGGCTTCGTCTTACTATGCCATTGCAAGAGAGGCATTAATAGCTTTCACTTTAACTAAAATGATATTCTATTCAAATTAAGTTCCATCTGATCTTTCGCCATGGCTGAAGATATAGGTCTCATGCTTTAATACCAGTTGACTTTGTGAAAACACTTCCTTGTTTACCCAGCTAACAATGCACTGCTTGGTAGAATGCTCATTTCATAGCTACAGGTGCTGTGAGATTCACCCAATCAAGTTTTTCTTGTTGCTTAACCTTGGTCTGTCTGGAGGAGCAGCCCGATGACCATAGGTAAGCAACCGCTTCTGGGGAGCCGTCTTAGGGATATAGCACACACACACACACACACACACACACACACACACACACACACACACACACACACACACACACACACACACACACACACACACACACACACACACACACGCACACACACATACAAATAGCTACTCACTAATGAGCTGACTGACGTTGTTGAGATTGTTGATGTTGCGAGCGATGAAGATGTTTATGCCTCGTCTGGCCAGCTGCCTCGCGTACTTCTTCCCGATGCCGTCCGTGCACCCCATCACCACTGTACACACACCAAATAGGGCATAGGAGGCTTCTTTGCACCTCTTCCTTAGCAATTTACTTTGCATATTACACCTTTTCATTTTTCCCCTGACGAGGCTTCTTAGCTCCATTTCCTTAGCCTTTTATTTAACATATTGTTCTTTAATTATTATCTTTCATGTCACTTGTGTGGCTTTTATGTGGATTATATGCATCTACAACTAACGAGAAAACACAGCGCATATGCAGAGTAAACGTAAAGGAAGAAGTGCTACGAAACCTAGTCACCACTGCTCACACACAACAGTTTTAAAAATGGCAGTACACTGCCACAAAGGGGAAAAACATATCATCACGCCACAGCAGTTTAAATACATCAGGAGAATATCAGTGAAGGTTAGTAAACATTAATATGCTCATCAGTATAAAGAATACAACCTTTTGACCTATCTTCATTACAATGCTGTTCCCTGAGTTCGAGGTCGAGAGGAAAGTGCACGAAAAGAGGGTCGAGTCTACATGGACCTGACAGCTAGTAAAGATGTGATAGGAGAATGAGGCAGCAGTGGGGGCGTTAGCACCACACATCTTGCAGGGCATGTCAGCAGCCCAAGGTCTACTGAGTATTCTCATTAGGCTTTGAGTACCCCAGGCAAATACGAGGGATGGCCACATTACATCATAGGATGCTGGTGGGTGATTGTCGTAGGTAAATATCACTCAACGTTATTTATCATAGTGATGGATGGTGACGCTGGTAGAACGTTCAGCATCAGTATGCCCACCTCCTGAAGGAATCTCTGGACAGCTGCTTTGGACACAAGAGGGCGAATAGGAGGGAGAGGGAGGTTGCAGGCAAGGACATCAACCTGGATGTATAAGATATGACCAACATGGGCTGGAATCCAGCCTGATTAAGATAAAATACAGTTCTACCACAACACGACTGGCTCAACAGAAAACTGGTGTAAAGCTACACTACAAGAGTGTGACTGAATCTATCGCATTACTAATCTAAAGCTTAGCGTGATGAGAATGTAGGGGCTTGCACTGAATGGTGAAGAAAGAATTTTAATGGTGAAATGTGGATTCACATCTACTAGCGTACCTCGACATGGAGGGAGTTTGGTCTTCGATTATCAGATGCATGATTCCCTCGTTACCTCTTGTGATGTCGTCTGGAGATGGAAGATTTGCTGGTTCGTCCCGGAGTTTGGCTGATGTTGATCAGGAATCTACTAGCAGGCATCTCAACTGACTTAACTGAAGAGAATGTGTCGAGGTCCTGTACACCAAGCAACGAACCCATTTCTCCGTAACAAACATTCCCAAACTCTTCTGCTGAGACCATGGATACTCCCTGAAAGTTGTTCTTTTGTGCCGTCACAGGTCATTTCCTCTCTCGCTTTGAGTCTAAGGATTTGTGTGTTGTCATCCTCAATACAAAAAAAAAAAAAATGACGATTTTTTTTTTTTTCTCGCAATAATTTTTGATGGTGGTAGGCTGTGAATCATTCCGCTTGTTCAAAATTCTCTTTCTTGGCACAGTCTTATGAACAGACTGGAGGCATATTTGGAGTAACTCCTGGATCGATGTGGAACGCAAATATTTCCAAATATTCTCCATCATCGCTCAATGGCACTTCAGCGCTTTGGCATAGGATCCTCCTTTACCATACTTATCCACTCCTCAGACGATCCTAAATTTTCTTGATGGATATGTAGTTTCTCTCTAGCTCGCTTTTGATACCAGGATGGAAAGTAATCTCTGTCATTTCATTCACTGCAAGTCTTTCCTTAGGCGGAGCATAATATCTTTTGTGAGTGGATGCAGTTACAAAACCAGTATTTCTTTATGATTTCAGCTTTGTGCCCCTGGATGAAGCACTGGTTACTTTCAAATCTCTCTCTGAAGAATTCAATGTCCAGCCTAAGTTTCTATGTTCTCTGCTGCCCAGGACTAATGTACGCAAAGGTCAAAGGTTAGTTTCCTATTTTTAAGGAGTTCCCTCCATGCATCACGAGTCTTTTATGAAAACAACAACTCTGTCTCGAAGCACAGTCTCCAAACACTGAGCACAGAAGCTGCACATCCTCACCCAAGCACATCTCTGTACGAATCCTCAGAACTTTATTTTTCCTCTTGAAGGTGACGATTAAAGGTGTCTCATGTAAGCCTATTTTTTTCCTCTCCAAGATCATGTGTTTTGTGCTCATATCTATCCATCTATCTATCTGTCTATCTTTCTATCTATCTCTATCTGTCCATCTATCTGTGTATCTGTCTATCAAGGAACGCAATTAGCAACCAGGTAGAAGTGTCAGTCTTCCTTAATTACCCATTATATATTTCACTAATGATTAAAAAAAAGGAGTTTGTCTTTCACGTTTCCAATCTCAGGTTAACCGCTTCAGTAATATCACGTAATAATTTTGTAGTATATTCCTCGCCATTTCAGATGATTTAAGTCAAGTTAGGTGAATCTAATCCCTCAACTTTTAGGTATAAGCTAGATACACTGACTGCACGTAAGAAGTAGAAAAAAGAAATGAATCGAAGAGGCAAAAAAAAAAAAAGTATCACTGCGTCAAAGGTAAGTTCAGAATCTCACCTGCCCACTTGCCACTGTACTTAATCGCCAAGTTATCGTTGCTCAGCCGCCCTACACGAACTTGTGCAGCACCACCACGACGTCCAGGACGATGTACAGCACCAACTAGGCCACCCACACCAGCCCGAGGAAGGTGAGGGGATCCTTTAACCCCTTAACTGCAGGGCGTCACTTTCGTAACACTTGGGAGCAAGGGCTCATACCACGGGGCATCACTTTTGTGATTCTGTGTTATTTTTAATTTGCCCAGGCTTTCAAGTGTTGGCTGTATCATCTATCAGTACTGCCAATGTCCAAGACTAGTCAGCACTCCTAATCTTATCGGTACTCCCATCCATTGTTGACAAAATAGCCATTTCTCCATGTTTTTGACTCCCCTCCCTACCTCCCCTCTATTACCCTTTCCTCTTGTCTGCCCGGCCATGTTACGCTAAGTAAATCTTCCCTGGAACTTTCCACTGATTTCATCCATTGAAATAAGCCCTATGCCCTATTCTTATATCAAATGATATACACAAAAAAGAAATTAGGTAAGTGATAGTGCCATACACCTGAAATTGGCTAATTATCACCTGACAACACCTCACGTGCACTCGTTCGCTAATTTTCGATATTTATTTCCCTACCTCAGATGAGAGAGAGAGAGAGAGAGAGAGAGAGAGAGAGAGGGGGGAAGAAAGAGTATGGCTGATTATTTCACCTCAAACACATGTTCTTACCTCAGCCTAATATCCATCCTGCATTTATCTCATGGATCCATGTGCAATCTGAAACTACTCCACACACCCCACATTACCTCGCACACCCTCACGGCAGCTTATACCCCCCCCCCCTCTCTCTCGTTAGTGTATGACCTTTTCTCCAACTTCCTCACCTCCTATAACCCCCTCCTCTCTCTCTCTCTCTCTCTCTCTCTCTCTCTCTCTCTCTCTCTCTCTCTCTAGTGTATTACCCTTTCTCTGACTTTCCTCACTGCATTTAGTCCCCGCCCTTCCTTCCTGTCTGTCTGTCTGTCTCTGTGTCTGTTTCTGTCTCTGTCTGTCTGTCTGTCTGTCTGTCTGTCTGTATCTCTCTCTCTCTCTCTCTCTCTCTCTCTCAATACATATAAAAATGCTTATCCAGAAAACCTCAACATGAATATAAAACAATGCCTTCTTGGATAAAGTGTTTTATTCTTCAGTCATTTATACAGTAAGTAGCAAAACTAATCGTTCAGTCATCTACCTTGAACAGTCCATTCTTCTGGAACGTCCTTCTAAATTTTCAGGTTCGGTGTAACCGATGTCACATTATTTTTTTTAACCTGTCATATCTTTATTACAAATGTTTTATTTTTTTTTTATTTTTTTTTTTTTTGTTCATGGTATGTACTTTTTCGGCAATCCATATCCCACTTTCTTGGCAACCCATATGGCAGAATAACTGAACTGGATGTCAACACCTTCTTGGAAGAGTGTCGTCAATGACAGGTAGCAACAGCTGATAGAGACAGCCACTTCAGAAAAATCCTGTGCCCAGAGGTAGAGAAATGCATACCTGGGCATAGTTATTGAAAAAGAAGGAAAGACAGAAGGATAAGTGTCACAAAGTCACATTATCCCAACTCCATTTCTACCACTTCTGATTGGTGTTGTCCATCTCACTCTGCTACTTCTTCTTAGCTTGTTCTGACACACGCTTCAGTTCTGCTTTAATCAATGAAGGGACCAACCATTCGATCACGTACATGTAGAAGCGACGATTGAAGATCTCGTCAAAAAGAAATCCCTGGAACAAATTACATAAAATTGTATTAGAACAACGGATACATGCAGTTCCAGTGAGTGTTATTCTTTGCCCTGAAATATCTGCTTTATTTGGGTTGGTTTTAGGATTTAGAAAGGAAACCCCACTTAACTCAAGCTGTATGTGTCGGAGCGGGACGTCTTCACGTGGATCCAGCAATATTATCAGGCGGTGGATCTGCCTGGTTATACAAACGTTCCACATCTCCCTTCCTATCCGCCAAAAGGAGGATGGCTGACTAAAGAATGACAAGTTCAGTCTACAACCCATCGGATTCACGTTTCACATGAACCTGGGGCTACAATAATGAGTCAACGAAACCACTGTAACGGGTTCCCTTTATGTTAAATCAGTTAACTGAATAGTCTAGGAAAGTATTCCTATCATTAGACGCGGATATTTGTACTTCCCTAGAGTGTGACGTATGAGGGCAGTGTCACACGTACCTGAAGACCGTGTGGCCAGTAGCCCGAGGTACGACCAGAGTGGCTGAGGGTGGCCAGGGCACTGGTCACGTAGGTTTTGGTGGTGGCCACAAAGAAGCCTGTGAATAAACGATAGTTAATTAGGAAACTCTGCAATGAAGAAGCCTTCATTATTTCACTATGCAATGAGATCTGGCCCTGACGACGAGCGTAAACGATGTGACGCCGTGCACTCTGGTTGGAGCAGCTGCAGTGTTCACGCGGGAGCCAAACGTCCTCATATTTCCCTGCACCACGTCATGGGAATGGCTCTGGTCCAAACCTGGTAAGGAGCTGTCTACCACAATGGCGAGGCGGATCCCTACACGGTGTATGTGCTGTATTGTACCTGTAGACGGCCCCCCACAGAAGCAGTTGTTTACCTGTGGTCTGCTCGGCCAAACAGACCGGTATTAAACCACAGCAATAAGAAAGTATAGAGTCAGACTTGGTGTATGACCAAGACGCGTATTATTATTAACTAAGGAAAACACAGCATGACGGATGTGATAAACTTTGGAGTATGGTGATGTCCCAAGCAATCCCATATTCTTTCACTACCTATTAACCTGTACTATGAAACTGAATGGGTGAATGTCTATGCACTCTGCCGAATTCTGTCTTTGAGCACTTGTGAGGATTAGACATGATTAGCATCCATTAATGAGAGAGTGACCAATCCATCTATATGACAAATATGTTTTTTAGTCCAGACATTAAAGGCGAGAGTGCCCAGTTGCTCTGCCCTGAACGGCATTAAGTGAACAATAAATCCCAGCCTTTCCTCAGAATTCATCCTTTATGTGCACATTGGACTCCTTAACCCACCTGACCTTCAGACAGCATTACCAGTATAAAATGAAATGACTTACTTGGTTTACTCATCTGTTCCGTGTAGCTGGTCATGTGCGTAATGACAGCAGCGCCTGGTCTGAGGGTCTGCACAGTGATGCCAGACCCACGGAGCTCCCAAGACAGCGATTCAGAGAAGAAATCCACAAATGCCTGAAAGTCAGAGCAAACATATGTCTCATTTTGTTATATCTGCCACTACCGCCATAACTTGTCACTGAACACACTGTAATGTGCTTGAATATTGTCATATTTACTAGGTTTAGTAAACACTTGACGATACATATAACCAAAAGCACAACATTTCTCATCTATTTACACTCCCATGTCATGAAGCCACAATATACTACAGCGCCGTCTGCTGCTGCAGGATCGTGATGTCTCTCTACTGTAGTCCTAAGAAACGTATGTTACGTATTGTGACTGACCGTTGATGGACATGATATGGCATCATTTCCTACACAGTTGTGTAAATATTAACCTGTGCCTTCATGAAATCCTTACCCATGTGTTACCTTACGAGGTTCATATGGTAATTGAGCTCACTCTGTCTCATGCTGGGGGCTCCACTGCATACGACAATTATATTTTCTATGTAATTTCAGCCAGAAAGACGTACGATGGTGTTCCCACCTTAGTTGCGGAATAGATGCTCAAATATGGCATGGGGTAGCTTGATGCTAATGAGGCGACATTGATGATGGCGCCGCGTCCTCTGGCCAGCATGCCGGGCAACACCAGCTGCGTCATGGCCACCACCGACGCCACGTTGACGTTGATGTGGCCCCACGCCTCATCCTCGCTGATCTCCATAAATTTCTTGGGAGGAACGGAAATCATCCCAACGTTGTTCACTGGGGAGGCAAGGAACAATGTGACATATCTCTAGGTGATATGGGAGGCTTTGTACCGTCTCATTCTTTGTGATTTGTTTCCATCTTACCACGAACTTCTTGAGAGAAACGAACACCATCCCAATGTTGTTGATAAGGCGGGGAGAGACGGTGAAAGGGAAATAAGTTGTTAATAAGTAATTCGTATTTTATATATGCAATTTATTCGTAGCTATTAGTGCCATAGTGAGAGAATATTGAGCTTTGAAGAAAGTGGAATTGATTATGCATTTGTTGAGAGAAGCACTTGTGTGTGTGTGTGTGTGTGTGTGTGTGTGTGTGTGTGTGTGTGTGTGTGTGTGTGTGTGTCTTTTACTATCTGCAAAGTTACGAAAGGATTCTCTGATCACGTGATGTTATTATATAAAAGGATGTTGAACGAATTCTAGACGAAAAAGTTTTAAGAGGCTGCTGAAAGCGAAGGAATATAAACTCAAAAAGTAAAAAAAAAAAAAAATAATAAGATGCAGTAGATAAATTAAACAAAAGACAGAAAAACAAAGAACGTTAATGAATTAGGAAGAAATGAACTCAAAAAAATCTGTGGAAAAAAAAAAAATGCAGAAAATGTTTCATTGGAATACCAGCTAACGAAGACGGGGTAGAGAATAGTGAAACAGGAAGTAGGAAGCTCAGTGGAGGAAGTAAGAAAGAACTGGGTGACGTGTATGTGAATTTGAGGTTACTGGCAAGAAGGAGCGGCTTTACTGAAGATAATGAATGTACAGTCACGCTCCCTAATTTAGACCCACCCCGGGCCAAGCCCAGAGCTGAGGGAGTATATCTTACATGCTCTTTCGGTAATACCCCTCAACAAGCCTCATTTAACATTTCCCTTGAGGTAATTTATTAAGAGACGTATAAATATATTCAGGTCTTACTTTTTTTCATCCCCTATGTTTTCCCAAATCTACTATATAATTCCGTCCAGCACTGTCCTCTTCAGTAAATGATTGTTTCAGTAAGAGGTGAGAGTGGAAAGAAATGCAGAACGGTATAGAATGATAGTTGGATGGCGATAGTGAGAGGGATGGGGATTGAGGGAAGGAGTGGGGGGGGGGTCTAGTAAACGCGTTCGTTTAAGAGCCGTGGCTACTACCTTCCTCAGCTCTGGGCTTGGCTCGGGGTGGGTCTAAATTAGGGAGCGTGACTGTACGACTGTTTGTGTCAACTCTCTTAAATCGGATTACCTAATTTTTTCATTTCATTCTTGCTGCCCTCAGACCGTTTATGGGGACGGGTTATCAGCAATCTCAGTTAACCCCTTCATAACCCCATGTCTTTCCCCAAACTGCATAAAATCGCTTGAAGGTGGGAAAAAATGCGTCTTGGAGTGAAAAGGATAAAGCAAAGGGTGACACAGGATAATGTTTATGTTTGTTAGTTGAGGGTATTTTAAATAAATTTGTAGTTTTCTTCAGAGATGTCGCAGCGCCATTTCCCCAGCGATTAATTTACACATTGCACTTTGAAAAGTCTCTTACTATTGGTAGTGATCCAAGTCAAGTCGAAATGAAAGACATATACAGTATACTGTATACAAGAAAACAGCAAGATGGAATATGGAACAAAAATCGCTAAAGAACAGGCACTCAGACACTACGAATTCT